>NC_041386.1:697693835-697697889 GCF_002162155.2 Triticum dicoccoides | reverse complement strand
TTTTATAAAAAATAAAAGAAAATGATGAAAATGTCAAAAAATAAAGGAAAATAAGTTTCCCATGTGATATGTGGTCTAGTTGTTGGGAAAATTTGCAAATATGAATTTCGACTTTATTTGCAAAATCTCTCGAGAATTTGTAAAAATGGGCATAACTTTTGCATACTAACTCGGATGAAAAAGTTTTCAAAATCCCGTTAAACATTTTCAAAATCCAAATTTAACAGTCGAAACCCCGTTAAACATATTCAAAATCCTCAAAAGCCAAACAGAAAAAAACTTTTGGGGCTTTTAAGATCTAAGTGGAAAAAATCGAAAAAAATTCAAACTGTGTGGTCAAACTGTGGTCAAACAATGGTCAAACTAATTATTCTAGAATATTAGTGCTACTAAATAATTATTTTAGTTGTTTTGAATTTTGGTCAAATCTGGTCAAACTGTGGTCAAACTAATTATTCAAGAAATATTAGTGTTACTAATTTTTTAGAACAATAGTTTCAAACTCAAATACTGAAATGTCTGACTTCATGCTTAAGCTAAATTTCTGAGGTTAATAGGATTAACATCTTACTATTGTCAGGAAAACAACAAGTGCAGACTTGGAAAATAGAACCCCGAAGTTAAGCGTGCTCAGGCTGGATTAGTGAGAGGATGGGTGACCGTCCGGGAAGTTAGGTGATTTGGAATGATGAGGGGTGATTAGAAATTAAATTGAGCAGCGATAAGGGGTGATTAGAGATTTGAGGTTAAAATAATTCAGAAATTTGAAAATTAAGGAAAAAATCGAAATATTTTTTCGAAAAAATTGAAAAAAAAACCGCGCTGTTAGTAGTAGCGCGGGTTTGTACCCACGCTACTACTAAAGGACGTAGTAGTAGCGCGGGTGGCACCCGCGCTACTGCTATACGTTAGCTGTAGCGCCTTATTAGTAGCGTCGGCCCCCGCCCTACTAATAGGCCCAAAACCCGCGCTGCTGCTAAGCTTTGCCCTAGTAGTGGGAGTCCAAACGAAATAAAACTTTTCGATGATCTTTCTTGAACCAGAAGCAAACCAGGAGACTTAGAGATGAAGTCGGAGGAGCCACGAGGCGGCCACAAGTGTGGAGGGCGGGCCCCCCTGTGTTGTGGCCCCTCGTGCGTCTCCTGACCTAATTCTTTCGCCATATATACTCTTATGCCCCAAAACCATCAGGGGGAGCCATGAAAAACACTTTTCCACTGCCCCAACCTTCTGTACCCATCAGATCCCATCTAGGGGCCTTTTCCGGTGTCCTGCCATAGGGGAATATGATCACAAAGGGCTTCTACATCAACACCATTGCCCTTCCAATGAAACGTGAGTAGTTTACCATAGACCTATTGGTCCATAGCTAGTAGCTAGAGGGCTTCTTCTCTCTCTTTGATTCTCAATACCATGTTCTCTTCGATGTTCTTGGAGATCTATTCGATGTAATACTCTTTTGTGGGTTGTTTGCCGAGGTACGATGAATTGTGGACTTAGGATCAGATTATCTATGAATATTATTCGAATCTTCTCTGAATTCTTATATGCATGATTTGATATCTTTGCAAGTCCCTTCGAATTATTTATTTAGTTTTTCCTACTAGATTGGTTTTTCTTGCAATGGGAGAAGTGCTTAGCTTTGGGTTCAATCTTGCGGTGTCCTTTCCCAGTGACAGTAGGGGCAGCAAGGCACGTATTTTATTGTTGTTATCGAGGATAAAAAGAACTGGTTTTCATCATATTGCTTGAGTTAATTCCTCTACATCATGTCATCTTACTTAATGCGTTACTCCGTTCTTTATGAACTTAATACTCTAGATGTATGCTGGATAGCGGTCGATGTGTGGAGTAATAGTAGTAGATGCAGAATCGTTTCGGTCTACTTGACACGGACGTGATGCCTATGTTCATGATCATTGCTTTATATATCGTCATAATTATGTGCTCTTCTATCAATTGCTTGACAGTAATTTGTTCACCCACCGTATTATTTGCTATCTTGAGAGAAGCCACTAGTGAAACCTATGGCCCCGGGTCTCTTTTCCATCATATTAAGTCTTTTTTCCATCATATTTGTTTCCGATCTACTATTTGGCAATCTTTTTACTTTCCAATCTACACTAGTAGAAAAAGGGTCAAATCTGAGACACATTAGTGCTGGTTTTGATTTTGAGCCGGCACTAATGTGTCCATTAGTGACGGTTCCAACGGCTAGTCAGCCGCTCTCATTAGTACCGGTTCGTGGTGAACCTTTAGCACCGGTTCGTGCCACGAACCGATACTAAAGAGAGTGGTGGCAGGATGTTTTCAGTCTGGGGCCCCTCCAGCACCTTTAGTACCGGTTCGTGGCAAGAACCGGTACTAAAGTTCGTCGTACATAAACGCTTCGTCCACCCGAGTTTGCTCTGTTCTTCCCTTTTCCCCTCACTTCCTCTGTTCTTCCCCTCTCTTCCTCGAGCTCATCACAAATTTTGCCCAAAATTTGTCAAGATTTGAAGGCCCCCATCCATTCAAATGACCACAAAGGTTAGCAACTTTGTCCTTTCATCTCTCATTGCTAGATTAGCTCTTGCAATGCTTTGTATAGTGATTCATTTGTGAGTTTAGTAATTTGGGAGGAATTATATGTGCTAGTATTTGATTTATATGCAATTTGAGGTCAAAAATAACACTTAGTTTGCATATGTAGGTGTGGTTTACTTAGTGCCTTCTAAATCTTCGTCGTAACCACCGTCGATCGCCCGCACTGTCCCGTCTCCGGCACCACCTTGTGGTGAGGCTCTTGTTCTTGAATGTTTTACATTACCAAATTAATGTTTGTGTGATTTGGATATATAGTTACTCGTATAATTATCTTACCCGTACGTTGTTTGTTATACATAGTGCCATGGTTTTGATATCCGTCCCCGTCGGCCCTCGTCCTTGTTATGATTCGGATGTGGTATATTCTCTTTTAAAACTAGTTGTTGCATTTCGTGTTTATCAAGCAAGTGTAGAGGAAAGCATGCTAGAGTTCTTGAAGCGCCTCAATACCAATGAAGATATACTACTTCCTTACGACTTCATGTGAGTCACACTGTCTTGTAATACAAATTCTATTTTTGCTTACTAGCTAGCTAGATGTTAATAATTAAGTGTATACGGTTTACGGTAGTTGATTAATTTTATGCACCTGCCCGCTTAATTAAGACATGCAAACGTATGCGCATGCAGTTTTCACTGGATCTTGTTAGACATTAAAGTTGACAAAGGAACCGTTGAAGTACTGGACTCACTAATTAAAGAAGATAAAGACTACACCATCGTGAAGGGGATAGTCAACAGGTAATTTCAATCATTATTAACTATATCTCGGCCTATTATTAGTTCGTCATTTCCTGATATGAACTATTTAATAACCCCTTTATTAATTTTCTTTGCCGGCAGGCAGGGCTTGGGCAAAGTTCATCAAGGTGACTCTAGGCAAATGGCCAAAAAAGTTGTTTTGGCATCGACCAAAGCTAAGTAATTAAGTAGTACTAGCTAGCTATCATCTCCCTAATTCTTGTTTCAGTATCATTAATTAATTATCATGCTGCATTAATCATTATCTGATTCAATTCCATTCTCGTAAAGGCCCTGAAGCAGGCGTCGGGGCACGATCTGTGTGCATTCTACGTTTACGAGAACATTCGCATGATGGCGTCCGAAAGGAGCAGATCTGAAAGACAGGACGGGGTATGTTTGTCAGAACACTATTCACACCATTATCGATATCTAGTGTCACAACTAATACACATGCATATTGATCTCCTTCTTAACAGTTTAGAGAGGTGCGGGATAAGCTCCTACCAGCGGACCGCATAATAGCACTTCAAGAGGAAATAGCCGGATTTTTGCTCGACCAGGTCATAGATTCCAAAGGAGAATACTATTACCCGCTACCGCCCCCTTGAACCACTTGTCATCGTGCTCCGGAGGCACCAAGGCAACATGTAGGAGAAATTTTATATGTATATACATGTGTATGTGTGAATAATTAATGGTGTTGGTTGTGAGACATTTGATGATA
>NC_041386.1:697675774-697693571 GCF_002162155.2 Triticum dicoccoides | reverse complement strand
TGTTACCAACCGGTACTAATGTCCTACATGCACTCGGGCCTGGCTCGTGCCACGTGGTGACACTTTAGCGTCGGTTCGTGACGAACTGATACTAAAGGGGGGGACCTTTAGTCCCCACTCTTTAGTGTCGGTTGCCGAACCGGCACTAAAGGCCGTTACGAACCGGCACTAAAGGTTGGTTATGCACTAGTCCTATAAACCAAAAATACCAAAAATATTTACTTTACCATTTATCTATCTCTATGAGATCTCACTTTTGCAAGTAACCATGAAAGGATTGACAACCCCTTTATCGCGTTGGGTGCAAGTTTGTTTGATTGTTTGTGTAGGTATTCAGTGACTTGTGCGTTGTATCCTACTATATTGACACCTTGGTTCTCAAACTGAGGGAAATACTTCCTCTGCTTTGCTGCATCACCCTTTCCTCTTCAAGGGAAAAACTATCGCAAGCTCAAGAGGTAGAGGAAAAATTTGTGGTGCTGTTGCTGGGGAGAGCTACGCCAAGTCAAGCCATACCAAGTACCCATCATAAACTCTCATCTCTTTCATTACATTATTCGCCATTCGCCTCTCGTTTTCCTCTCCCCCACTTCTAAAACGATATTCGAAAAGATTTGCCTTTTCTTCGCCCCTCTTCCCTTCGTCATTCTCGCTTGCTTTTTGTGTGGTTGTGTGTTAGGTGTGCCTGTTTTCCTTTATGGTGCAACCAAAAAGCGTCGATCCCCACCTTAGGAGGTTGGAAGAAATTGAAAATAATGTTAGAAGCTTTATGTCTTTACAACTTGAGCAAAAAAGTTTTATGGAGTATATGAATAAAGAGAACGATGATATTTCTAAGGAATTTTATGGTTTGAAATCTCAGTTTGCTCATCTTGAAAATCTAGTAGGCCAAATTTCCGATAAAAAAGCTACCTTAGTAAATAAAATGGCCGCTAAACCGGAATCTCAAAATAATGATGAAGATCTTAAAGTGATTGATGTGAATCCTATTGAATCTTTGTTTTCGAAAAATCTTGTTAAAGATGGGACTGGAGATGAGTCAACTTTAGTTAAAAGGCGTCCCAAGTATTTGGAGTTTTTAGATCTGGATGCTAAAATTGATAAACGTGGGATTGTAGAGGTCAAGACTTTAAGTAGAAATGAACCCACTTTTTTGGATTTCAAGGATATTAATTATGATAATTGTTCTTTAATAGATTGTATTTCCTGTTGCAATCCATGTTGAATTCTCCTCTTGCTTATGATCAAAACAAAGCTTTTACTAAACATATTGTTGATGATATGATTCAATCTTTTGAAGAAAAGCTTGAATTGGAAGTTTTTATCCCTAGAAAACTTTGTGATGAGTGGGAACCAACTATTAAGATTAAGATTAAAGATTATGAGTGCCATGCTTCGCGTGATTTGGGTGCTAGCATTTCCACGATTCCAAAAACTTTATGTGATGTGTTAGGTTTTCGTGAATTTGATGATTGTTCTTTAAATTTGCATCTTGCGGATTCCACTATTAAGAAAACTATGGAAAGGATTAGTGATGTTCTTATTGTTGTGAATAAGAATTATGTGGCCGTAGATTTCATTGTTCTTGATATAGATTGCAATCCTACATGTCATATTATTCTTGGTAGACCTTTTCTTAGAACGATTGGTGCAATTGTTTATATGAAAAAGGAAACAGTAGATTCTAATTTCCGTTAAGGAAGGGCATGGAACACTTTCGTAGAAAGAAAAATAAATTGCCATATGAATCTATTATGAGAGCCACTTATGGATTGCATACCAAAGATGACAATACCTAGATCTATTCGTGTTTTATGCCTAGCTAAGGGTGTTAAACAATTGCGCTTGTTGGGAGGCAACCCAATTTTATTTTTGTTATTTGTTTTTTGTTTCTATGTAGCAATAAATAATTCATCTAGCATCTAGTTAGATGTGTTTTTGTGTTTTAATTAGTGTTTCTGCCATGTTAAACCTTTAGGATAGCTTACGGTGATAGTTGCGTTAATCCTGCTGAAAAACAGAAAGTTTCGCACCCAGTAAATAATTTCCAGAATTTTATTGAAACGTGATTTTGATCTGCTTAATTTTGCTCCGGATTGGTGCACAAATTGCTTAGATTGTCCTAGTTTTTCTGAATTTTTGGAGTTACAGAAGTATTCGAGAGTTACAGATTGCTACAAATTGTTCTGTTTTTGACAGATTATATTTTATATGTATTGTTTGCTTATTTTGATGAATCTATGGGTAGTATGGGGGGGGTATGAACCATGATAAAGTTGGAATACATTAGATATTACACCAATATAAATAAAGAATGAGTTTGCAACTGTACCTTAAAGTGGTGATTTATTTTCTTATACTAATGGAGCTTATAAGATTTTTTGTTGAGTTTTGTGTTGTGAGGTTTTCAAGTTTTGGGTAAGGATTTGATGGACTATGAAATAAGGAGTGGCAAGAGCCTAAGCTTGGGGATGCACAAGTCACCCCTAGGTAATATTGAAGGACAACCAAGAGCCTAATCTTGGGGATGCCCCGGAAGGCATCCCCTCTTTCGTCTTCGTCTATCAGTAACTTCCCTTTAGGCTATATTTTTATTCACCACATGATATGTGTTTTGCTTGGAGCGTCTTGTATGATTTGAGTCTTGTTTTTTAGTTTTCCACAATCATACTTGTTGTACACACCGTTTGGGAGAGACACGCATGAATCGTGATTTATTAGAATACTCTATGTGCTTCACTTATATCTTTTGAGCTAGGTAATATTGCTCTAGTACTTCACTTATATGTTTTTAGAGAATGGCGGTGGCTTTATTTTATAGAAATTGATGAACTCTCATGCTTCACTTATATTATTTTGAGAGTCTTTTAGAACATCATGGTAATTTGCTTTGGTTATAAATTTAGTCCTAATACGATAGGCATCCAAGAAGGATATAATAAAAACTTTCATATAAAGTGCGTTGAATACTATGAGAAGTTTGATTCTTTATGATTGTTTTGAGATATGAGGATGGTGATATTAGAGTCATGGTAGTGGAGTAATTGTGAATTTTAGAAATACTTGTGTTGAGGTTTGTGATTCACGTAGCATGCACGTATGGTGAACCATTATGTAACGAAGTTAGAGTATGAGGTATTTTTTGATTGTCATCCTTTGTGTGGAGGTCGGGATCATACGATGGTTAACTCCTACAAACCCTTCCCTTAGGAGCATGTGCGTAGTGCTTGGCTTCGATGACTAATAGATTTTTGCAATAAGTATGTGAGTTCTTTATGACTAATGCTGAGTCCATAGATTATACGCACTCTCACCCTTCCACCTTTGCTAGCCTCTCTTGTGCCGTGCAACTTTCGCCGGTACCATACACCCACCATATACCTTCTTCAAAACAGCCACCATACCTACCTACTATGGCACTCCCATGGCCATTCCAAGATATATTGCCATGCAACTTTCCACCGTTTCGTTTATTATGACACGTTTTGTCATTGTCATATTGCTTTGCATGATCATGTAGTTGACATCGTGTGGCAAAGCCACCATTCATAATTCTTTCATACATGTCACTCTTGAGTCATGGCACATCCCGGTACACCGCCGGACGCATTCACATAGAGTCATGTTTTTGTTCTAAGTATCGAGTTGTAATTTTTCGAGTTGTAAGTAAATAGAAGTGTGATGATCATAATTATTAGAGCATTGTCCCATGTGAGGAAATAAAAAAAAGGGGCCAAAGAAGGCAAAATAAAAAAAGGCCAAAGAAAAAAAATAAGAAAATGAGAGAAAAGGAGAGAAGGGGCAATGTTACTATCATTTTTCCACACTTGTGCTTCTAAGTAGCACCATGATCTTCAAGATAGAGAGTCTCTTATTTTGTCAATTTCATATACCAGTGGGAATTTTTCATTATAGAACTTGGCTAGTATATTCCAATGATGGGCTTCCTCAAATTTCCCTAGGTCTCCGTGAGCAAGCGAGTTGTATGCACACCCACTAAGTTTCTTTTTAATCTTTCATAAACTTATAGCTCTAGTGCATCCATTGCATGGAAATCCCTACTCACTCACATTGATATCTATTGATGGGCATCTCCATAGCCCGTTGATAGGCCTAGTTGATGTGAGACTATCTCCCTCTTTTTGTCTTGTCCACAACCACTATTCTATTCCACCTATAGTGCTATGTCTATGGCTCACGCTCATGTATTCCGTGAAAGTTGAAAAAGTTTGAGAATACTAAAGTATGAAAAAGTTTCTTGGATGAAACTGGGGTTGTGCATGATTTGAATATTTTGTGTGATGAAGATGGAGCAGAGCCAGACTATATGGTTTTGTAGGGATAAGCTTTCTTTGTCCATGTTATTTTGACAAGACATAATTGCCTTGTTAGTATGCTTGAAGTATTATTGTTTTTGTGTCAATATTAAACTGTTGTTTTGAATCTTACGGATCTGAATATTCATGCCACAATAAAGAGAATTACAGGGATAAATATGTTTGGTAGCATTCCACATCAAAAAATCTGCTTTTATGATTTACCTACTCGAGGACGAGCAGGAATTAAGCTTGGGGATGCTTGATATGTAACCAACGTATCTATAATTTTTGATTGTTCCATGCTATTATATAATCTATTTTGGATGTTTTATTGCATTAATATGCTTTTTTATATTATTTTTGGGACTAACCTATTAACCTAGAGCCCAGTGCCACTTTCTGTTTTTTTTGCCTGTTTTAGAGTTTCGCGGAAAAGGAATACCAAACAGAGTCCAAACAGAATAAAACTTTTGCGATGATCTTTCTTGACAAAAAGCAAACGAGGAGACTTGAAGATAAAGTCGTAGGAGCCACGAGGCGGCCACAAGGATGGAGGGCGCCCCCCCCCCTATCTTGTGGCCCCTCGTGGGTCTCCTGACCTAATTATTTCGCCCATATATACTCTTATACCCCAAAACCATTAGGAGGAGCCACGAAAACACTTTTCCACCACCGCAACCTTCTGTACCCATGAGATCCCATCTAGGGGCCTTTTCCGGCGTTTTGCCGGATGGGGATTTTATCACGAAGGGCTTCTACATCAACACCATTGCCCTTCCGATGAAGCGTGAGTAGTTTACCACAGACCTACGGGTCCATAGCTAGTAGCTAGATGGCTTCTTCTCTCTCTTTGATTCTCAATACCATGTTCTCCTCGATGTTCTTGGAGATCTATTCGACGTAATACTCTTTTAGGTTTGTTTTCCGAGATCCAGTGAATTGTGGATTTATGATCAGATTATCTATGAATATTATTTGAATCTTCTCTGAATTCTTATATGCATGATTTGATATCTTTGCAAGTCTCTTTGAATTATTGATTTAGTTTGGCCTACTAGATTGGTTTTTATTGCAATGGCGGAAGTGCTTAGCTTTGGGTTCAATCTTGCGGTGTCCTTTCTCAGTGATAGTATGGGCAGCAAGGCACGTATTGTATTGTTGCCATCGAGGATAAAAAGATGGAGTTTTCATCATATTGCTTGAGTTAATTCCTCTACATCATGTCATCTTTTTTAATGTGTTACTCCGTTCTTTATGAACTTAATACTTTAGATGCATGATGGATAGCGGTTGATGTGTGGAGTAATAGTAGTAGATGCAGAATCGTTTCGTTCTACTTGACATGGATGTGATGCCTATGTTCATGATCATTGCTTTAGATATCGTCATAATTATGCGCTGTTCTATCAATTGCTCGGCAGTAATTTGTTCGCCCACCGTATTATTTGCTATCTTGAGATAAGACACTAGTGAAACCTATGGCCCCCGGGTCTTCTTTCCATCATATTAAGTCTTTTTTCCATCATATTAGTTTCCGATCTACTATTTTGCAATCTTTTACTTTTCGATCTATAAATCAAAAATACCAAAAATATTTACTTTACCGTTTATCTATCTCTATCAGATCTCACTTTTGCAAGTAACCATGAAGGGATTGACAACCCTTTTATCGCGTTAGGTGCAAGTTTGTTTGATTGTTTGTGCAAGTGTTCGTTGACTTGTGCGTTGTCTCCTACTGGATTGATACCTTAGTTCTCAAACTGAGGGAAATACTTACTCTACTTTACTGCATCACCCTTTCCTCCTCAAGGGAAAAACCAACGCAAGCTCAAGAGGTAGCACTCAAGCCCTCTGGCCTAGGCCTAGGCTTAGGCTAGCTCAAAAGTCGCCAAACCTGAGGTCATCGATGTTGATCCGTTGATAGCACTGTAGCGACAGCGAGCCCCACTTGGACGGACACCACAAACGATGACACGGGCAAAGATAGCACAAGCGAAGATGAGCATCAACGCGAATAACTCTACCCCTTGTCCCTGTGCATCGCGAAACGTCGTCCACCGCCACTGACCAGTACCGTATCTACATGGACGTCCCTGCTACCCAACACCAATAGCAAAGCCGCCCATGGCCGCACAGGAAGACCCAAGCAGTGCTACCACTTTGGGAGCACGCCACCACCTAAACCCGCTACAAATCCAGGATGAGGATGCAACCCCAACCCTCGACCTAAGAGGCTACCACGCCAGGTAACCACTAGCCCCCCTGCACCTCCCGCCATGGACTAGCACCAAATCAGGGCCAAGACGCCGCGTGTAACCTCCACAAATAGCCTGCGCGCAACCACCACATAACAAGCTTATGCCCATGCCGCTGCCGCATACCCTCGCGTGCATACCACCGCTGCACGCGCCAGCTACCGCACCGCCAACACCATGTGAGCACGGCGCCTCCACCCATCAAGGTCGTCCGGTGGTTGCCCCCAAATTCGAGCAAATGGGAGGAGCTGCCTGCCGCCACCGACACTACAAGGTCTTTGCCCAGCGGCATGTGCCGGCGGCGGTAGAGGAGGGGAAAGGGGGGAAGGGGAGAAGAGGCCGGCGGCTATGGTTTGCCCTCTTGGTCGTCCGCTACGGCGACGCGAGAGGTAGGGAGGAGTACGATGCTCTCTATATTGTATTGTACTTATGGCACAAAAATTGATTTAACAATTAACTTAATCCACTAAACATTCATATAAATTATCCAATATCATTACAGGAAAATAGTACATATGAGTTTGAGCTAAAACATCTGAGACGGAAGGACATGCCTCGTTTTGTCCATTTTATTGCCCAACATGTAACTCGGTGTGTTCCTACCGCAACACCTACCTAGTCATACACATGTTATGTTGACCATGAATGCTGATATATACGATTCCTGCTTAATGCCGGTTATAGATGTGACTCTTTCTTTCCCCTCCCGCAAGGCAACTAGGTAGAAGCCTTTCTCCCATTGCTGTTCCCCAGCGATCCCATGTAATAACTTCTCTTCTACCGGCCACTCTGACTATGAGGTGGTGGGGAGCAGAGTCCTACTCCTTCGGCTCCAGCCAATAGATAGGTTAGGGTTTTTGTTCTTGTAAAGGCGGCGCCCAGGCAGATGGTAGTGCTTCGTCTTCACATATGTCTTTTGAGTATTGATCCTCCTTGAGATCTTCCATGAAAACAGATTAGACGGAGCTCTAGCGTAGATTACTCTCAGCGTCTTGGGGCTGCGAGGTTAGGGTTTTCTCGTTGTACATAAGTGACAATGAGATTTTGTCTAATACTCTTCGGATGGATTAAATGGTTTGACGACAATGATTGTCGCTCCAGGGCTCTGGTCCTTTTGGCTACATGAATGCGATCTCAAAATTTCACACTCGACAAACAAATCGACACTTGGTAAAGTTGTCGATTCCCATTTTGTCTGATCAATTCAATGGTTCAATGGGGTTGACTGAAGTACTGGTGCTTTGGTCCTTAGGGCACCTGCACGAACACTTTTCGGTTGTCATCGACAAGTTCAGGACAGCTCCGGTATTAGGGCTGGACGTACGAGCGAGCTTTTAGGCTCGGCTCGAAGCTCGCTCCAGCTCGGCCCGTTACAGCTCGGCCCGATAGGATAATTAGGCGAGCCGAGCTGGGAAAATAGGTCCGATTCCCGACCGAGCCGAGCCGAGTTTGGCCCGGTCCAACTCGGTGACTCGTTCAAGCCCAGCCCAATCCCGTCGACCTCGGATGGCGTTAGGTCACAGCATAGAGAGCACGCGACGCGGTTTCCTCCCCCTTCTCCCTTTCTCTTCCCGGCGCCGCCACCCCTCTCCTCGCCGCGCCGCTAGCTGGACTCGTCGGGTTCGGCACCGATGGCAACGTCCGATGCCGCTTTCCCTCAGCACAGCGGACGCGTCTCCCCTGGTTTCTCACCGCATAACATGAGTAGGTAAGCGATCTCCTCTGTCCTTCCCATCCCTAGCGCTAGCTCCCTGCACTGGCGCACACACACGCACGAATTTGATGGATGTATCATGTATGGATGCTTGTGATTGTGGCTGGAGGTCGCAGCTAGCTAGGAAACGCGATGGATGGATGCTACATGAATTTAATGGATGGATGCTTGTGCTTGTTGGCTGGAGAGTGCAGCTAGCTAGGATGGATGCTGCACGAATTTGATTGATGGATGGATGAATTTGCTATGTGATTGATTGTGTAGACTGGTTATTTTATTATCTATGTAAAATTTTGTTGATGATTGACCATTTGTTCTTTGCTGATGTGTGCAGAGCCCTACCGTCACTAGGCCATTTTTTAAACCATTTCCTCTACATTTTCTCATTTTTTATGTCAAAGTTGTAAGTGTTAGGCTATACAAAATTTATTTGTTTGGCTGTCAACATTTGATGTTTTGCTGTGTAAAGTTCAAAGGAAGTTCTGTCCAAAATTCAATACAAACGCTGCCCAATTCTTTCTCTCATATTTGTTTCATTGTTACAGTTTTCGTAGAAGAATTCATAGAAGAAAGCTTATTTTTCATTAGTATGACCATTTTTTAAAACAATAGACTGCTGGATGTTTCATTTTTAGCAATATGGATTTAATTGCTGCAAAAAATCAAGACTGTGGACTATAAACTGAGGTTTGCAGGTAAAAGAGGTTCCGGTGGCAGCTGGCTTACGAGCCGGCTCGGTCTGAGCCGAGCCATACCTGAAACGAGCCGAGCCGCCTGAAATAGGCTCGTTGGCTGAGCGAGCCGAGCCGAGCCGAGCCGCTCCAGAGCGAGCCAAAGCCAGGCTCGGATCAGACTCGGCTCGGCTCGGCTCGTGTCCAGCCCTATCCGGTATGGGAGCAGGAAAAATGACACATTAACCGCTCGTTTTTGTGGTGGTAGTTGTCGTTCGAAGGCCTAGGGATTTCGATGTAACGAGGTGCTTTGTATTTCTAGTGAACCTTTATACTAAATCATCTTTGCAAAAAAATATGATTCCTGCTTTACCTAGGATTACAACTCAAATAAAATCCATAGACCGCTAATCCTACTGCTTCTACAGCTAGTGCTCCACCCCAAAAGTGCTATCCTGCTTGCATATCAAGGTCTTAAGTACAGAATAGAGTATTGCGTTAAGAATGATGACATCATTTTCGTGTGCCTGACTGCTGCGGGCGAAGTACTACCTGTAAGATAATAGGCTTTGGGGGGAACCGGCACAACCCTCTAGGGGTGGCCTATCACATATATATATATATATATAATGAGGTGGTATACAACATTACAATATACACATGTAAATACAGTCTAACACCCTCCCTCAATCTTAGCCACTTTCTAATGAATCTAGAAGGGTAAGATTGCGCCTGCAAGTCTCAAACTGTGGCAAAGGCAATGGCTTGGTGAAGATGTCAGCAAGTTGATCCTTGGAAGAAATAAACTTGATCTGTAGTTGCTTTTGAGAGACACGTTCACGCACAAAGTGATAGTCAACTTCAATGTGTTTCGTTCGGGCATGGAATACCGGATTTGCAGAAAGGTATGTAGCACCGATGTTATCACACCAAAGAACAGGAGGCTGTGATTGGGGTATACTTAACTCCTGAAGCAAGGACTGTACCCAGATGATCTCTGATGTGGCATTGGCCACAGCCTTATACTCGGCCTCAGTACTGCTACGCGAGACAGTAGCCTGTTTCCGAGCACTTCAGGCAATCAGGTTAGAGCCAAAGAAGACAGCATAACCCCCCATGGATCGCCTGTCATCCGGATTGCCAGCCCAGTCTGCATCAGAATATGCTGAAAGACAACCAGAGTCAGACGGCCGAATATGCAAACCATGAGCCACCGTGAAACGAATATAGCGCAAAATCCGCTTAACAGCAGACCAATGAGTGTCACGGGGTGACTGCAGATACTGGCAGACTCGGTTAACAGCATAGGAAATGTCTGGTCGCGTGATCGTCAAGTACTGGAGCCCACCAACAATACTCCTGTACTCTGTCGCATCAGAAGAAGAAAGAAGCACACCATCAACAGCATTGAGCTTATCAGTGGTAGACATGGGTGTAGTCGTCGGTTTGCACTTAAGCATCCTAGCTCGCTGCAACAAATCCAGAGAGTACTTCTTCTGCGTCATAACAAGGCCAGCATCACGAGAAGTAACCTCCACACCAAGAAAGTAATGAAGCTTCCCAAGGTCCTTGACCGCAAAATCAGCACCAAGTGAGCGAACAAGCGCAGTAGCAGCCGACTGAGAGGAGCTGACCAAAATGATATCATCTACATAGACCAACAAGTACATAGTAACCTCAGGCCTTTGAAGTAGAAACAATGAGGAGTCAGCAGTTGATGATGCAAAACCATGAGCACGAAGAGCCATTGCAAGACGAGCATGCCAAGCACGAGGAGCCTGCTTCAGACCATAAATTGCCTTGGACAGACGACAGAGATGATCAGGGCGATCCGGATCAGAGAAACCCGGAGGCTGGCGCATGTAAACCTCCTCCGCCAAGACACCATGAAGAAAAGCATTTTGAACATCAAGCTGACGAAGAAACCAACCTCGAGTAACAGCCAGAGAGAGAAGAAGTCTGATGGTAGTAGGCTTGACCACTGGACTGAAGGTGTCTTCATAGTCAAGTCCAAAACGCTGTCGAAAACCACGAGCAACCAGACGAGCCTTATAGCGCTCAATGGACCCATCAGAATGCCTCTTCACTTTGAAAACCCATTTGGAATCAATGACATTTACCCGTGATTGTGGAGGAACAAGAGTCCATGTCTGATTGCGAAGAAGCGCTTGATACTCCTGCTCCATGGCCTCTCTCCAATGAGGAATGCGCATAGCAGCTTGATACGTGCGTGGCTCAGAGGATGGATCTGCGAGAACAGCAGACATGCACGCCGCTAACCAAGCAACTGTGCCATCGTGACGTTGCTTAGGCTGAAAATGCCACTCCGACTGCGCGTATGTGGACGTAGAGCAGCAGCAGGAGCCGGTAGAGGCGAAGGTGACGGAGACGTGACGGTCGCCGGAGATGCAGGAATCACCTCAGGCGAGCTCGGGACAGACGACTCCGGGCTGCATGGCGAAGACTGGCCCGACGACATGGGCTCAGAGGCCATGGGCGAACCGAGAGTGGGCGAGGCCAGCTCCGGTGACACCGGCCCAGACGGCCTTGGCAAGGCGAGAGCAGGCGAGGCCGGCCCTGGTGAGAAGGGCCCAGACACCCTGGGCGAGGCAGGGGCGGGCGAGGCCAGGCCTGGTGATGACTGCCCCGACGCCCTGGGCGAGACGGGGACCGAGGAGGCCGGCCCAGTCGGCGGGGTTGCAGGGCGCGACGATGGCGAAGGCAGCCCAGAAGCCAGAGGCGACCGGGCCAGGACGTCGATCGGCCGTGCATGAGCATGGAAACCGAGGCCATGCAGGGGCGCCATGTGCTCCTCATGCACAACAGAAGGTGCCGAGGATGAAGGCGATGGCGACGAAGAGGAAGATGGCACTTCCAGAATCTCCAAACGAGCCCCACGACCAGCACCTGCACCATGGTTAGGCAACAATAGAGGAGAATATGCAACATCATCAAATTGGTCAGAAGCAACAGAGGATGAATGCATGACAGGTGGCTCGGTAGTGGACACAGGGAGTTTGGCAAAGGGAAAAACATGCTCATCAAACACAACATCCCGAGAGATGTAGACACGATTAGTGGGCACATGAAGACATTTGTATCCTTTATGAAGAGAGCTATAACCAAGAAAAACACACTTCTTGGAACGAAACTCGATCTTACGCTTGTTTTATGGACGGAGATGGGGCCAGCAAGCACACCCAAACACCTTGAGAAAGGTGTAGTCCGGTTGTTTATTAAGGAGAACTTCAATGGGAGTCTTCATATTCAAAACACGAGTGGGAGTACGATTGATGAGAAAACATGCAGTGGTGAAAGCATCACTCCAAAAACAAAACGGAACAGATGCATGGGCCAAAAGAGTCAGACCAGCTTCAACAATGTGACGATGCTTACGTTCTACTGAACCATTCTGCTGATGTGTATGTGGACATGCTAAACGGTGAGTGATCCCAAGCGACTGAAAGAAGGAGTTGAGGTTGCGATACTCGCCACCCCAGTCCGACTGAACATGAACAATTTTGTGCTTGAGAAGGCATTCAACATGTTTTTGGAACTGAACAAAAATGTCAAACACATCAGATTTACGTTTGATAAGATAAAGCCAGGTAAAGCGGCTGTAAGCATCAACAAAACTGATATAGTAATTATGACCACTAACAGAAGTCTGAGCAGGACCCCATACATCTGAAAACACAAGTTCTAAAGGATGTTTCACCTCACGACTGGACTCAGAAAAAGGAAGTTGATGACTCTTCCCCTGCTGACAAGCATCACACACTGCTACATCTTTATTACTAGACACACTAGGAAGCTCATGACGACGCAAAACATGCCGGACAATAGGTGTGGCCGGGTGACCAAGACGAGCATGCCACTGTGACGGAGATACCCGAACTCCACTGAAGACGCGAGCGACGCCAGGATGCTCCAGACGATAGAGACCTTGGCAGAGCCGCCCACTAAGAAGAATGTCCCTCGTGCCCCGATCCTTAATAAAAAGATCAAAAGGATGAAATTCACAAAGCACATTATTATCACGAGTGAGTTTAGGAACTGAAAGAAGATTACGTGTCACAGATGGAACTCGAAGAACATTGCGAAGTTGAAGACTCCTATTGGCATGTCTAGTGAGAAGTGATGCTTGACCAATATGAGAGATGTGCATACCTGCTCCATTGGCGGTGTGGATCTTGTCGGAGCCATGGTAGGGTTCACGAGTGTGAAGCTTCCCCATCTCACTGGTCAGGTGCTCTGTCGCCCCAGAGTCCATGTACCAGTGGGGATCAATGGAGTAGGACTGAGTGTGTCCCTGTGGCTTCTGCGGCGGCGGACGATCAGCCATGGCGACCTGACGAGCAAAGTTGCGTGTAACCTTCCCGTCATTGCCGAGACCAAGAAAACCCCGCTGGAAGCGCTTGTGACACTTCGAGGCCCAGTGCCCATCGCGACCACAAAGCTGGCACACACGTGGACCGCCAGCCCCTGGTAGCGTCGCAGTAGGAGGAGGGGCCGAGGCGGGTGGTGGTGACTGCCCCGAAGGAGCCCTGGATGAAGCAGAGGAGTGACCACCCTTGGTGGCGGCGTTTGCCGAGAGGGCGCCGTTGCCCCTGGATCGGCGCGTCTCGACTCGTTGCTCAGTAAGCAGGAGGCGTGAAAAGACCTCGTGTGCTGGCATGGGTGTGGAGTTGCCCCTCTCATTGATGATCTCGACTAGGGCGTCATACTCCTCATCAAGACCATTGACAATAAACGAGTTGAACTCGGAGTCGGTGAGGGGCTGTCCAATGGAGGCCAGCGTGTCGGCGAGACTCTTGACTTTGTTGTAGAACTCAGTGGCGGTGGAGTCAAGCTTCTGACACTCCCCAAGTTGGCGACGGAGCCCAGATACACGAGCCTGCGACTGTGCCGCAAACGAGCGCTCAAGAATAGTCCATGCCTCGTGGGACGTCTTGGCGAAGACAACAAGCCCAGCAACGGCCGGAGAGAGCGACCCCTGGATGGAGGAGAGGTTCGCCTGATCCTGCCCTGTCCAGACACGGTGAGCCGGATTATAGACCGGACCGTGCACGCTGTCAACCAGCGCAGGAGGGCAAGGGAGAGAGCCGTTGACATAGCCAAGCAAATAGTGACTCCTAAGAAGCGGAAGAATCTGCGCGCGCCAGAAGATGTAATTGTCCGACGACAACTTGATGGTGATGAGATGGCCGAAGTGAAACGGCGGCGGCGGCTGCGATCCCATCGAGGAGACTGGCTGAGGTGAGACCACCGTGGAGACAGTCTGAGGGGTAGCCGGCGCGGTGACAGAGGGCGCGATGGCCGCGGTTGACGCCGCGAAGCCTGCCAGCGCGACGTCCTCCGCCACCAACGGCGCAGTGGCCGAGGGCGCGACAGCCGCGGTTGACGGGGCGGCGGCGGTGTGGGCCACAAGCGCCTGCCCGGGCGAAGTAGCAGCCGGCGGGAGCGCGAAGAGGGAGCCGACGCTCCGTGTCCCGATCGGCGCCTGAAGGGAGGCGGCATCCAGCGGCCTCGAGAGAAGTGCCGCGAGGGGGGCCGGCAGAAAACCGGTGGCGGTGGAGCCGGACGCAGCGGCGGACGTCATAGCAGTCGTGCGACGGCGACGGCGGGCGCGGCGGCGGCGGCGGTGGCGGCGGCGGCGGCGGCGGCGGTTTAGGGTTTTTAGGCGGAAGCGGACGTAACCTAGCGTGATACCATGTAAGACAATAGGCTTTGGGGGGAACCGGCACAACCCTCTAGGGGTGGCCTATCACATATATATATAATAAGGTGGTATACAATGTTACAATATACACATGTAAATACAGTCTAACACTACCATAACAACAGTCTGTTGGATAATTTTCTTTACTGGTAACCTATCGGGGTGTGGAAAGGAATTGAACACGGTCTGGACCTTGTCAAATGAGGTATTATGTGGAGGATGGGAGATGACGCCTTGATCTACTGTGTATTGTACGCCTATGTCGGCCCATGCATGTACTGCATGTGCGTGTGTTTGTGTGGTAATAAAGGGCGTGTTTGGTTACCTGCACCGACTTTTGGTGGTTGCATGGAACATACGAGCCAGACTACGTGAAGACTGGGTTGAGGAAATAGAGGGTAAAATATGACGTTTTCTTGTTGTTTGGTTGCCTGCATGGGAGTCTCTACATTATGAAAGCAAATTTCACCTGGTGTTTGTTTGCCTGGCTCGCATGGTGATTAGGGGTTAACAACAACACTTGAACCACAGCACCACGGCCAGCACGACAGCCTCCTCGGCAGGGGACATGGCCGCCTCCCGCACGTACCGAAGGATCTCCTGCTTCGCCGCGCGCTTCTCCCTTGGCCGCAGCCCCTGCCCGACCTCCATCGGGTTCTAGTCCTCATCCATCGTGCTCGTGGCGGTGCGCTGGAGGCAGAGAAGGCGCTTGACGAGGCCCTCAGTGAGAAGTGCATCGAGCACCTCACGCTGGCAGTAGTAGGCAAAGAGGAGGTAGAGCTCCGGGACAAGTGCACGCACTACGTGGGTCGGCGGCCCACAGCAGGGCCACGAACCACGAGAGCTCCCCGCACGCGTGCAACTCGTTCACCATCGGTGTCCGGATCGCCGCCACCAGCATATTGAGCACGCGTAGGGCACCAGCGAAGAGTGGGATGATGTGGCGAACACCTGCGCCAGCGCCAGCACCAGCGCCGTGCACCGTCGCCAGCGCCACCGCCGTGCGCCATCGCCCACCTTGCCAGGATCCCGGAGTTGTGCCTCCACCACGGTGAATTCGCCTTGCCAAATCCGTGACTCGATGAATTTATCCAAAATAGCTTCAAACATAACCACAAACCAATCGTCTAAATCGAATCACAATGTCGCCATGCATCTTTTTCGTGTACAAATTATGTCAAATCTAAGCATGGTTGTGTAGATGAGAAGAGACCAGTGAACGAGATTAGGGGTGAAGGAAACTAGGAGGATGATATGCATATTACAGTACACTGGTCTATGTAGATCTACTCATCTATGTGTTTTGAACCAGAAAACCCACAACACAAAATCAACATATACAGTGAAAAAAAAACTATGATTCGATTGCCTGAATGGAATTAGAACATCGAGGTCCATCTTTTTCGTGTACAACTTATCTCAAATCAAAGCATGGTTATGTAGAAAAGAAGATTAAGGATGTGATTATGTGCGTGTTCAGGAGCCACCAATGTGCCCTATAGAACATCGCTCGGGCCAGGCTCGCTGGAAACTGCCGATTCGGGTTTCGAGTGATACACTTTCAGAGGTGCTTTAAGAATTGTGCTATGCAGGACCAACAGTGTTTGCATGCAAGCAAACAGCTCGGCACAGAAAAATGTTGTATACAGCAGGCTGGTTGAGATTTTGTGGGCAATCAAACGCGCCCAAAGTGTCAACGAGTTGATCTGTTGGTATTGTTTGTCAGTTTTGCATCAAAATGTTCAAGCCTTACGTGGCCTATTGGTTAATTAATTGGGAGCAACTAGCTCATTCGTTGTCTACCATGAGCCAGAAAACAAATAGAAATGTTATCTTCGTTTCAAAGTGTATACAAACTTGAAAATGTTTTGCCAAATATATTAGAAACTATCAACCTATATCATACCAAATAGATACAATATAACATACATTTTATGTGAATCTAATTATTTATTTGCTAGTGTGAATATATATTTTTAATAAACGTGACCACAGTAAACTAAGGTTGACTTAGTTCAAAACTAAGAGAATAGGGTAGAGCCTCCTAGTGCAATGGCCAGTGCGTTATTTTCCACTCAATCCATCTACGTTTGATTCTCCCAACGTACCTAACAATTTGAAAGTTAAAGGAAGGAACTTTCCTACATAGCCCCGTTTTTAAAACTAAGAGCATCTCTAGTGGATCCCTTATATGGAAAGTGTCAAATATGTACTGTAATTAGAGCAAAGAAATTTTTGTTCAATTATTTACCCAAACTTCACCAAAGTATCCAAAATAATTATAAATCATGTAGACCCAGGTAGATATGATGCCTTGGAATATTCCTACAGTTTTTAATTTTGTCTCGGTAAAAGAATCTTAATTATCAACCAGAATAATGTTCAAAATCTCTTTCAGATATAACAAATGCACAAGAATAGAAAATTCTAGGTTTGATATACTTTTGTTACATTTTAGGAACAATAAAACATAAGATGCATGCTACAAATTGATATTTTAAAATATTTTATTTTTGAATTGAATTTAATGTGCCACCAACTTTTCACGTAAATATGGTACATGAACTGTACATTCTTGCTTCAAGCATCCAACAAATATATCGTCCATAATCTCATAAAAAAGTTATGCAAAATATTTAACTTGTACGTAGCACACATGACTTTTTTTTATGCAGAACTAACATACATGTCTTAGTTCCTCCAAAAAAAAATACATACATGGCTTGATAAGGTAGCATGCTTTGCATGGATTATTTGATGCAAAAAAGTAGCTCATGAGTACATGCATAACTTGCTGATGTCACACAATTTCGTCAGACGGGTATGAATAATTGACATTATGTGCAAGCACGCATGTGAAAAGAAATCAAATAGTGGAGGCTAGCTATTTAGATAAAGAAGATAATAACATGATGTAAAAGGAAGACACCGGCGATGGTCCCTAGGGGTGTGGCATGGATGGCCTTTCCATTACGTCAATTATTTGGGAAGTAGAAGGCCAGTGGCGACGACAAGTGCGGCAGTGCCGCTGTGTGCGGGAAGGTTGTGTGTGAGCGGGAGGCGGCACCAAATTTTGCTCAGACGTCCGCGGGGGAACTAAAAGTGTGTGGTGGTGG
>NC_041386.1:697671888-697675141 GCF_002162155.2 Triticum dicoccoides | reverse complement strand
CAGGGCTTCGCCAAGCTCAGCGAGAGGGAGAGGTGGTACGGGGGGAGAGGGAGGCGCCAGGGACTAGGCTGCGGCTGCCCTCTTTCCCCCCCTCTTTATATAGGAGGCCTAGGGGGTGCGCCGGCCCTGGAGATCCCATATCCAAGGGGGGGGGGCTAGGGGGGGGACATGCCCCCCAAGTCAAGTGGGGCGCCCCCCCCCCCACCCCTAGGGTTTCCAACCCTACGCACAGGGGAGGCCCAAGGGGGGGCGCACCAGCCCACCAGGGGCTGGTTCCCTTCCCCTTTCAGCCCACGTGGCCCTCCGGGACAGGTGGCCCCACCCGGTGGACCCCCGGGACCCTTCCGGTGGTCCCGGTACAATACCGGTGTCCCCCGAAACTTTCCCGGTGGCCGAAACTGGACTTCCTATATAGAATTCTTTACCTCCGGACCATTTCGGAACTCCTCGTGACGTCCGGGATCTCATCCGGGACTCCGAACAACTTTCGGGTTTCCGCATACTAATGTCTCTACAACCCTAGCGTCACCGAACCTTAAGTGTGTAGACCCTACGGGTTCGGGATTCACGCGGACATGACCGAGACAGCTCTCTGGCTAATAACCAACAGCGGGATCTGGATACCCATGTTGGCTCCCACATGTTCCACGATGATCTCATTGGATGAACCACGATGTCGAGGATTCGAGTAACCCCGTATACAATTTCTTTTGTCAATCGGTACGTTACTTGCCCGAGATTCGATCGTCGGTATCCCAATACCTCGTTCAATCTTGTTACCGGTAAGTCACTTTACTCGTACTGTAATGCATGATTCTGTGACCAAACACTTGGTCACATTGAGCTCATTATGATGATGCATTACCGAGTGGGCCCAGAGATACCTCTCCGTCATACGGAGTGACAAATCGCAGTCTCGATCTGTGTCAACCCAACAGATCCTTTCGGGGATACCCGTAGTATACCTTTATAGTCACCCGGTTACGTTGTGACGTTTGGTACACCCAAAGCACTCCTACGGTATCCGGGAGTTACACGATCTCATGGTCTAAAGAAAAGATACTTGACATTGGAAAAGCTCTAGCAAACGAACTACACGATCTTGTGCTATGCTTAGGATTGGGTTTTGTCCATCACATCATTCTCCTAATGATGTGATCCCGTTATCAATGGCATCCAATGCCCATAGTCTGGAAACCATGACTATCTATTGATCAACGAGCTAGTCAACTAGAGGCTTACTAGGGACATGTTGTGGTCTATGTATTTCACACATGTATTACGATTTCCGGATAACACAATTATAGCATGAATAATAGACAATTATCATGAACAAGGAAATATAATAATAATCATTTTATTATTGCCTCTAGGGCATATTTCCAACAGTATATTTATGGAAGTTTTGGTTTTATGGGATCTAATATATATGTTTATTCCCCTAAACTTCACCTTTTCTCCTCAAATTTGAATATTAGGGGATGTGTTAGAGATGATCTAATATGCACTTTGTTTTAAAATGAAGTGGTTACTATTATACAATGGCAACATCCGAGCTATAGGGGAAAAATGGTGACTGGAAAAAATATGTTTGGTGAAGTAACTCTATGGGTATCCATCTTTCAAAGAGAGATTATAAAAAATACTATTAGTTAACACCACAAGTGAGAATATACCACTATCAAAAAAACAAAATGCCAAAGTAGTACCCAAGTTCAGGTTTCCCATGCCAAAATACCACTGTCGTGAAATTTTAAGCACACTCTGTTAGTCATCAAATGGGAGAGTTGTCCATTTTCATTGGATTGCCAAAATTGCCCCTATATCCTTTCCTTTCAATCCCTTCCCGGCCAAAATTTCCCGCACCCACACACATCTCTCCTCAAGGGCATTCCTTAGCAATGGCTCAAAGGGATGGTGGCACTGGCGGAGCTACTCACCTTTCCTTTCAATCCCTTCCCGGCCAAAACCGTGCCGTGGCCCGCCCAGCAAAATCACCAAACCGTGTATACTGTATCAATTACTGTACGCATCTGCTACAGTGCACAAAGGTGGCCCGCCCAGCTTTTTTGTGGTAGCTCCGCCACTGGTGGCATGCAGGATGGTGGCAGCCTGCTTGTGGATGGTGGCGGCTGGCTGGTAAGCCACAGGCCGGTGGTGACCTGCTGGCGCAGATATAGACGGCCAAAATGCATGTAGTGGAAGTGGTCATTTTGGCTGCAACTTCGCGCGGTGCGCAGGACAGGACGTGCGCATGCCCGCTGTTAGAGGATTCCAAAGAGATCGGTGGAATCATTGTTTGTTGCTCAGCCTCGTGGACGTATATATATGAAGAGTACATGACTTTCTTGGAGTACAAGACATGCTAGAATCGGTGGAATCATTGTTTTCTCTTGCGTTTGAGCCCTTCACACTTTCGTGTTACCTTAAGGCTTAAGCCTATAGGTATTAACTGTTTTTTGCTAGCCGGCCAAAAAAATTTAAGATGGGCATCTTACCAATGTTGTTGACTTTTTTTGCAAGCATCTAGTCATAGATTCGCAAATTACATTGCTAGTGGGCATTATTTTTAACTTCAAAGTCACGACCACATACTCTGTTATCCCATATGTTGCCACGGCGCTCATTACATTCGTCTCTACTGAAGTTCTTGAAGGTAACATGTCTTGGAACATTCTCTTGTAATATATGACTCATCTCCCACCAAGGAGAGTGTCTAAAATTCACAGCGGAATGCAGACGTATAACTCTCCCTATTGTCGACCGTGATGTCATCGTGGCTCTCCAACGGGACATACAATGGCAGGCTTCTCTCTACGGAGGCCGACAACCTTGCGATGGTTCTCGCAGACTCCACCGTCACAGTGGCAGGGTACCTGGGCATCGGGTGCCTCCTCAACTTCACCCTACTGGCCTCCCTAACGATCTGCATCACGTCGATCGCGTGCGCCTTCCTGATGTAGAAATCGTAGTCACCATCGGTTCTAGATTGCAAAACATTGATGGGTGTGTGATCGGTTGCCCGAAGGGGCAGTCACATATGTTGGTTGGTCGATTCGGTTAGCGTGATCATCACAGCTTAAGCAGGGTCCTTTTTCGCCTTCCAAATTTGTTGATCACAAGCTTACCAATCGATTAGCGAAACAATGCATAAACGATCATGTTTGCTACTTGAGTCTTTCTCAAGTTTCTATGATGTCGTCCCTTAGTCAACCATGTCGTGTTGTGCTCTTCGATCTAATTTCATGGCAGG
>NC_041386.1:697642045-697671620 GCF_002162155.2 Triticum dicoccoides | reverse complement strand
TCAAGCGGATTGGACCACTATTGCCTAGTAATAAAGAAACTTTTGCCTTGCTTTATAAATAAAGCACAAACCACAAGTACACAGCCGAACAATCCGACCAAAACGACATGACTATGCCGCCGACCAAAACGGCACAACTATGCCGCCGAGCAAGAAAATAGGAGGGCCTAAAGACAACACCGTACCACGACCTAGGACACCTGAGTTCCTCAGATTGAATATAAGGGTAGTGTTATTTTTTAAGGATATTTTCCCTTGTTCGCCTATGCTAAACGGATTTGGCCACTATTGGCTAGCCTGAACGTGTGAAAACGCATACATTATACTTGGCTGGTACAATATACATGTATGAACGCATGCAGTACAGCCTGGGTTCAAGAAAAAACAAGAGAAGGTCAAAGAAGGTGTGCTGTTAGCTAAAAGTCAAATGACGAGGCGTGAAGCAAGAACGATCCTGTGCACGTCAAAATATCGTGCGTTACCCACCGAGATCAGCATGTAACTTGAAGTCAATATTACATGGTGCGCAATTCAATCTACGTGATGGTTAATCAACTACGTTAGTCTCGGCCTCCCATCTAATCATCCCAAACCCAAAGCATACCATCTCCTCTCCTTTCATCTCATGGCTGCTCCGGCTCTCAAGTTCGCCGCCGTCATGCTCCTGGCCGCCCTCTGCGCGGCCGCGCTGGCCCCGGCCGCGTCGGGGCAGCCGACGGATGCGCTAGCAACATGCATCGGGCGCTGCGGGTGTGTGCCCTGCCCGAAAGGGAAGGTCTGCATCCTTGTGTGCACACCGCCGCCGCCCTGCGAAGCCAGATGCCGCTGCATCTATTCCGGCACGGGCTGCTAGGTGAGCTGCGACCCTCGCGACTCCGCCTGCACACGCCACGGCACCGTCCGTCAGGAAGCCTGGCAGCGCAAGCGCTGAAGCCAGCAACTAGCTCATACGTTCTACTGTGTATTGTAAGCCCTGTCTGTCCATGCATGTACTGCATGTGCGTGTGTTTTTGTGGTAATAAAGTGCCAACGGGTGATCCGTTGGTGTTGTTGGTCAGTTTCTCATCAAAATGTTTTACAGTGGCCTATTGATTAATTAATTGGGAGCAACTAGCTCATTCGTTGTCTACCGTGAGCTAAAAAAACAAACAGATAGGTTATCTTCGTTTGCAAAGTGTATACGGACTTCAAAATGTTGGGCCAAATATATACAAACTATCAACTTGTATAATGCCGAATCAATGCACTATAAAATATATTTTATGTGGATCTAATTACTTATTTGGTAGTGTGTATTTTTTTTATGAACTTGACCACAATTAAATAAGGTTGACTTAGTTTAAAACTAAGAGAATCAGGGAGAGCCCCATAGCGCAATGCGAGTGCGTTATTTTTTCTTCCACTCAAGCCATCTGGATTTGGTTCACCCAACCGACCTAACAATGAAAAGTTAAAAGAGGAAACTTGAGCCTCATTTTTAAAACTAAGAGCATCTGTAGAGGATCGCTTATTTGAAAAGTGTCAAATCTGTAATGTAATTAGAGCAAAGAAATTTTTGGTCAATTATATTACTTAAACTTGACCAAAATTACGATAATACTTATAAATCATGTAGACCCAGGTAGATATGATGGCTTAGATTTTCCTACAGTTTAGATTTTCCAGCGAGTTACCAATAAACGTGTTTAAACTAATTTGGCATGCTTTGCATGGATTAATTGATGCAGGGAAGTAGCTTATGAGTACATGCATGAGTTGCTGGTGTAACACAATTTCGATTAGACAAGTATCAATTAATAATCCACATGATGTCGCATGTGCAAAGAGATCAAGTAGTGGGGGCTAGCTATTCAGATGTAAAAGACAAGGACATGATGTAAATGAAAGACACCAGCGATGGTGCCTAGGGGTGTGGTGTGGGAGGGCCTTTTCATTACGCCGGTTATCAGGGAAGTAGCAGGGTGGCGGTGAGGAAAAGGGCGTATGTGCCACTGTATGCGGGAAGGCTGTGCGAGCGGTAGGAGGCGCCAAATTTTGCTCAGACGCCCGCGGATGGACTAAAAGTGAATGGCTGCACCACGGGTATATTTATGGAAATTATGGTTTTATAGGCCTAATATATATGCCTTTTTCCCCAAACTTCACCTTTTCTTCACAAATTTGAATATTAGGGGTGTGTTAGAGATGATCTAATATGCACTATGTTTCAAAATGAAGGGGTTACTATTCCAATGGTAACATCCGATCTATAGGAATGAAAATGGTGGCTGATTTTTTTTTTTTGGTGAAGTAACTCTATGGACCTCCATCGTTCGAAGAGAGATTAGCAAAAGCACCACTAATTAAAACTACAAGTGTCAAAATACCACTATCAAAAAATAAAGTCCCAAAATAGCACCCCAAGCTCAGGTTTCCCATGCCAAAATACCACTCCCGTGACATTTCAACCACACTCTGTTAGTCAACAAATGGAGGAGTTGTCAGATATCATTGGCTTACTGAAATTGCCCCTATATCCTTTCCTTTCAGTCCTTTCCCGGCCAAAATTTCCTGCACCCACACACACATCTCTCCTCAAGGGCGTTCCCTAGCCATAGCTCTCAAAAGGGATGGTGCCGCCCAGGATGGAGGCGGCCTGCTTGTGGATGGTGGCGGCTGGCTGGCAAGCCACAGGCTGGGGGTGACCTTCTGTCACAGAGGTAGGAGGCCGATATGCGCTAGTAGAAGTGGTCAGCTCGGTTGCGAGTTGGCGCGGTGGTGCGTAGGACAGGGCGTGTGCATGCACCCTGTATGTGGATTAGAAAGGGATCAGGGGAATTGTTGTTCGTTGCTAAGCTTCGTGGGTGTATATATAAAGTGTACATGACTTTCTTGGTGTACAAGATAAGGTAGAATCGGCAGAATCGTTGTTTTCTCTTGCGTCTCAGCCCTTCATACATTCGTTACCTTAAGCTTACATGTATTAACTGTTTTCTGCTGCGCTGCCAACAAATTTCATAATGGGCATCTTACCAATCTTGTTGACATTTTTACAAGCAACTCTTGATGGGTTCTCAAATTCAGGGCCGGGCCGGTAAAATCTGGGGCCCTGTGCAAAACAAAAAAATGGGGCCCTATTTCACTAAAAAAAACTAACAAGCAATTATAATGTATATAACTCTAAAAAAAGAAATTATGATGTTTATGATATAATGTCTTACCAGATTGATGTTTTCTCTTGATGACTAAATTCAATATTATTGAAACACAAGATACTCCTTTTTGTTTTTGGAGGTTTTTGGAAGTACAAAACATGAATAAAACAAAATTAAACTGATACCACAGCAGATATCAATTGGAGGTTACAAATGAATGTTTGACAATTAGATGAGCCTTCTAACTTACCTACTCTCTAATTAGAAATTAAGAGTAGGAGCTGAAGTTAATCAGAAAGAACTCCCTAGTAGGAGACTACCTGTTTTGGCGAGAGGATCAGAGGAACTGTCGTCGTGCCGCCTGTTGCTAGAGTTCTTGAGTCTGTAACTGTCGCCGTGCCGCCCCTCGCCGGCGTTTTGGAGTCTGGAACTATTGCCGATCGATCCAATGATCCTGTTTCCAATGATCCGATCGAGCAGTGTCCTAAGAACTGCCGCCGAGGCCTATCGATCCGACAATGTATGATCACGTTTCCTATAGGCTGTGGCCCATAGCGACGCAAGTGCTTTTGCTTGTTTGCGATCTGTCGATCGCTCCGACGATTCGGTTTCCTTTTTTAGGGTTGTCGATCGATGCAGCGGCTCATCGATCCGACGCTCGACGCCTCGAGGGAGGCTCGACTCACGCGCACGCGCTACGCCCCAGAGCCATGCGCGCGGCCCAGCACCCAGGAACAACTTGTTGGAAATTTGCCCTAGAGGCAATAATAAAATGGTTATTATTATATTTCTTTGTTCATGGTAATAGTCTATTATTCATGCTACAATTGTGTTATCCGGAAATCGTAATACACGTGTGAATACATAGACCACAACGTGTCCCTAGTGAGCCTCTAGTTGACTAGCTCGTTGATCAACAGATAGTCATGGTTTCCTGACTATGGGCATTGGATGTCATTGATAATGGGATCACATCATTAGGAGAATGATGTGATAGACAAGACCCAATCCTAAGCATAGCTCAAAGATCGTGTAGTTCGTTTAGCTAGAGCTTTTCCAAATGTCAAGTATCATTTCCTTAGACCATGAGATTGTGCAACTCCCGGATACCGTAGGAGTGCTTTGGGTGTGCGAAATGTCACAATGTAACTGGGTGACTATAAAGGTGCACTACGGGTATCTCCGAAAGTGTCTGTTGGGTTGGCACGGATCGAGACTGGGATTTGTCACTTCGTATGACGGAGAGGTATCTTTGGGCCCACTCGGTAATGCATCATCATAATGAGCTCAATGTGACCAAGTGTCTGGTCACGGGATCATGCATTACAGTACGAGTAAAGTGACTAGCCGGTAACGAGATTAAACGAGGTATTGGGATACCGACGATCGAGTCTCGGGCAAGTAACATACCAATTCACAAAGGGAATTGTATACGGGGTTGCTTAAATCCTCGACATCGTGGTTCATCTGATGAGATCATCGAGGAGCATGTGGGAGCCAACATGGGTATCCAGATCCCGCTGTTGGTTATTGACCGGAGAGGCGTCTCGGTCATGTCTGCATGTCTCCCGAACCCGTAGGGTCTACACACTTAAGGTTCGGTGACGCTAGGGTTGTAGAGATATGAGTATGCAGTAAACCGAAAGTTGTTTGGAGTCCCGGATGAGATCCCTGACGTCACGAGGAGTTCCGGAATGGTCCGGAGGTAAAGAATATATATAGGAAGTCAGGTTTCGGCCATCGGGAATGTTTCGGGGGTCACCGGAATTGTACCGGGGCCACCGGAAGGGTCCCGGGGGTCCACCGGGTGGGGCCACCTATCCCGGAGGGCCCCATGGGCTGAAGTGGGAGGGGAACCAGCCCCTGGTGGGCTGGTGCGCCCCCCCTTGGGCCCCCCTGCGCCTAGGGTTGGGAAACCCTAGGGGTGGGGGCGCCTCCACCTGGCTTGGGGGGCAAGCCACCCCCCCTGGCCGCCGCCCCCCTAGGAGATCCCATCTCCTAGGGCTGGCCCCCCCCTAGGGGCCCTATATAAAGAGGGGGGAGGGAGGGCAGCCGCACCCTTGCACTTGGCGCCTCCCTTCCCCCTTGCTACACCTCTCCCTCCCGCAGACGCTTGGCGAAGCCCTGTCGGGATCCCTGCTGCATCCACCACCACTCCGTCGTGCTGCTGGATCTTCATCAACCTCTCCTTCCCCCTTGCTGGATCGAGAAGGAGAAGACGTCTCACTGACCGTACGTGTGTTGAACGCGGAGGTGCCGTCCGTTCGGCGCTAGGATCTCTGGTGATTTGGATCACGACGAGTACAACTCCCTCAACCCCGTTCTCTTGAACGCTTCCGCTCGATCTACAAGGGTATGTAGATGCACTACTCTCTCTCGTTGCTAGATGAACTCATAGATTGATCTTGGTGAAACCGTAGGAAATTTTTTATTTTTTGAAACGTTCCCCAACAGTGGCATCATGAGCTAGGTCTATGTGTAGTTCTCTTTGCATGAGTAGAACACAAATCTGTTGTGAGCGTAGATGTTGTCAACTTTCTTGCCACTACTAGTCTTATTTTGCTTCAGCGGTATTGTGGGATGAAGCGTCCCGGACCGACCTTACACGTACGCTTACGTGAGACAGGTTCCACCGACTAACATGCACTAGTTGCATATGGTGGCTAGCGGGTGTCTGTCTCTCCCACTTTAGTTGGAGCGGATTCGATGAAAAGGGTCCTTATGAAGGGTAAATAGAAGTTGACAAATCACGTTGTGGCTTTTTCGTAGGTAAGAAAACGTTCTTGCTAGAACCCTATTGCAGACACGTAAAAGATGCAACAAAAATTAGAGGACGTCTAACTTGTTTTTGCAGCAATTGCTTTGTGATGTGATATGGCCAAAAGTTGTGATGAATGATGAATGATATATTGTGATGTATGAGATCATGTTCTTGTAATAGGAATCACGACTTTCATGTCGATGAGTATGACAACCGGTAGGAGCCATAGGAGTTGTCTTAATTATTGTATGACCTGCGTGTCAATGATTTAACGCCATGTAATTACTTTACTTTGTTGCTAAACCGTTAGCTATAGTAGTAGAAGTAATAGTTGGCGAGCAACTTCATGGAGACACGATGATGGAGATCATGATGATGGAGATCATGGTGTCATGCCGGTCACGAAGATGATCATGGAGCCCCGAAGATGGAGATCAAAGGAGCTATATGATATTGTCAATATCATGTCGCTACTATTTGATTGCATGTGATGTTTATCATGTTTTTGCATCTTGTTTACTTAGAACGATGGTAGTAAATAAGATGATCCCTCATAATAATTTCAAGAAAGTGTTCCCCTAACTATGCGCCGTTGCGACAGTTCGTTGTTTCGAAGCACCACGTGATGATCAGGTGTGATAGATTCTAATGTTCACATACAACGGGTGTAAGACAGATCTACATATGCAAAAACACTTAGGTTAACTTGACGAGCCTAGCATGTACAGACATGGCCTCGGAACACAAGAGACCGAAAGATCGAACATGAGTCGTATGGAAGATACGATCAACATGGAGATGTTCACCGATGATGACTAGTCCGTCTCACGTGATGATCGGACACGGCCTAGTCGACTCAGATCATGTATTACTTAGATGACTAGAGTGATGTCTAATCTGAGTGGGAATTCATTAAATAATTTGATTAGATGAACTTAATTATCATGAACTTAGTCTAAAATCTTTACAATATGTCTTGTAGATCAAATGGCCCATGTTAACCTCAACGTCAACGCGTTCCTAGAGAAAACCAAGCTGAAAGATAATGGCAGCAACTATACGGACTGGGTCCGGAACCTGAGGATCATCCTCATAGCTGCCAAGAAAGATTATGTCCTAGAAGCACCGCTAGGTGAAGCACCCATCCCAGAGAACCAAGACGTTATGAACGCTTGGCAGTCTCGTGCTGATGATTACTCCCTCGTTCAGTGCGGCATGCTTTACAACTTAGAACCGGGGCTCCAAAAATGTTTTGAGCAACACGGAGCATATGAGATGTTCGAAGAGCTGAAAATGGTTTTCCAAGCTCATGCCTGGGTCGAGAGATATGAAGTCTCCGACAAGTTCTTCGGTTGTAAGATGGAGGAAAATAGTTCTGTCAGTGAGCACATACTCAAGATGTCTGGGTCGCACAACCGCCTGATTCAGCTGGGAGTTAATCTCCCGGATGACGCGGTTATTGACAGAATCCTCCAGTCGCTTCCACCGAGCTACAAGAGCTTTGTGGTGAACTTCAATATGCAGGGGATGGAAAAGACCATTCCTGAGGTATATTCAATGCTGAAATCAGCGGAGGTAGAGATCAAGAAAGAACATCAAGTGTTGATGGTGAATAAAACCACTAAGTTCAAGAAAGGCAAGGGTAAGAAGAACTTCAAGAAGGACGGCAAGGGAGTTGCCGCGCCCGGTAAGCCAGTTGCCGCGAAGAAGTCAAAGAATGGACCCAAGCCTGAAACTGAGTGCTTTTATTGCAAGGAAAGTGGTCACTGAAAACGGAACTGCCCCAAGTACTTAGTGGACAAGAAGGCCGGCAACACTAAAGGTATATGTGATATACATGTAATTGATGTGTACCTTACCAGTGCTCGTAGTAGCTCCTGGGTATTTGATACCAGTGCCGTTGCTCATATTTGAAACTCAAAGCAGGAGCTGCGGAATAAACGGAGACTGGCGAAGGACGAGGTGACGATGCGCGTCGGGAATGGTTCCAAGGTCGATGTGATCGCCGTCGGCACGCTACCTCTACATTTACCTATGGGATTAGTTTTAAACCTCAATAATTGTTATTTAGTGCCAAGTTTGAGCATGAACATTGTATCTGGATCTCGTTTAATACGAGATGGCTACTCATTTAAATCCGAGGAGAGATATGTTTTATGGTCATGCCCCGATGGTCAATGGTTTATTCTTAATGAATCTCGAACGTGATGTTACACATATTCATAGTGTGAATACCAAAAGATGTAAAGTTGATAACGATAGTCCCACATACTTGTGGCACTGCCGCCTTGGTCACATTGGTGTCAAGCGCATGAAGAAGCTCCATGCTGATGGACTATTAGAGTCTCTCGATTATGAATCATTTGACACATGCGAACCATGCCTCATGGGCAAAATGACCAAGATTCCGTTCTCCGGAACAATGGAGCGAGCAACCAACTTTTTGGAAATCATACATACTGATGTGTGCGGTCCAATGAGCGTTGAGGCTCGCGGAGGATATCATTATGTTCTCCGTCTCACTGACGACTTGAGTAGATATGGTATGTCTACTTGATAAAACACAAGTCTGAGACCTTTGAAAAGTTCAAGGAATTTCAGAATGAGGTAGAGAATCAACGTGACCGAAACATAAAGTACCTACGATTAGATCGTGGAGGAGAATATTTAAGTCACGAATTTGGTACGCACTTAAGGAAAGGTGGAATCCTTTCACAACTCACGCCGCCTGGAACACCTCAGCGTAACGGTGTGTCCGAACGTTGTAATCGCACTCTATTGGATATGGTGCGATCTATGATGTCTCTTACTGACTTACCGATATCATTTTGGGGATACGCTCTAGAGACAGCTACATTCACTTTAAATAGGGCACCATCTAAATCCGTTGAGACGACACCGTATGAATTATGGTTTGGGAAGAAACCTAAGCTGTCGTTTCTAAAAGTTTGGGGATGCGATGCTTATGTCAAGAAACCTCAACGTGAAAATCCCGCTACTCTATCCATTTCCCTCTCCCTCCACCTCCCCCTCCCACTCTCCTCGCTGCGGGACGGAGGGGAGAAGCAACCAAGCGCCGACGACGAGGTGGGCTCCTCTGAACTGCCGGAGTCGCGGCACGGAGGAGATGAGGTGGGCGGCGGCGGGGAGGAGCTCCTCCGGGACCCAGCATCGGGATGTGGCACGCCGGCGACGAGGCGGGCTGATCTGTCCTTGCCAGAATCGCGGTGCGACGGAGATGAGACGGGCGGGCGGCAGTGAGAAGTTCCACCGGTGGTGCAGGGGGCGGATCTGGCCGAAATCGGGCTGAAGGCGGGGTAGTTCCGGCGGGGGAGTTCCATTCGTCTCCGTGTGAAGAGAGGAGGAGCTACATCGGCGTCGTGCGGCGGTATTCCCCTTCATCGCCGTCCACGAGGAGTACCCGTCGGCTCCGGCAGCAATCCAAGAGACGGAATCCATGGCGGGGTTGCAGCCGCTCGCGCCGCCTGCTCGCGACGTCCGGACCAACTGGCTGCTGGCGCGCTCCGTGATGCAGGTGCTCTTCTCAAAGCACGGCGAGCTCGAACGCCTCAACAACCTGGGTGCCTCCCTCTGCGGCGCCAGGATCCCCTGCAGCCCGACGGCGCTGGACCTCCACTCCGGCAGCCATAGGAGGACGTGAAGTCTTCATGGCAAGATTCTGCTGCACTGCACTGTGAGGCTGTTTGCTGCATCTGCTATTTTTTCAAGTCTAATCTCATTGCTGTTACGAAGGAAGATGCCTGCTACGGCCGTGTTCGTAGCCTCGTTGATCAGCTCCGGCTATGGCTCCGGTGAGATAACATGCTCTGCTAATTCTGCATTTTTTTACTAAGAAGCATATACTGTGGGTTACTCAGATTTTGTGTGGTTGCAGATTCTGAGTGAGGAGGCGAGCAGGAAGTATATCACTCTGCTTTTTGTGAATGCACTGAGCCAATATTCCATTTTCCTGGCCGCCGATCCTTCAGATTCGACGCTTCGACGGAAGAACAGGGGTACCACATTTCCTTTTTCATCTACTGTAGTTTTTCAGTGGCTCTTCTTTTAGTTAAAACTGAATGATATACATGTACAATATGCATTTGACACAGCAATTTTTTCACGGAAGTGAATACTCATCAAGTAAACTGTCCATGGGAATTAAGTTTTGCCTTGTTTGCCGTGATCCTTCTTTACATTGTCAAAAATAACAAATGGCAAATTACGATGTGCCCCATGGAATTTTTATGTTTTGAATGTTTCCGTGTTAAATTTAAGATGTGTTTGCTGCCGTGGAAATTGGTTTTTATTCATAATGACAAATTTCAAACTTTTGAATTGCATAATGTGTGACGAGGTATGGATAGTGCCATGTATTAGCTAATGTTTCTCAAAACAATGGCAATATTTTCATAGCAACATGGCACATTTTAAAAAACAGACATGGCAATTTGTTTTGAAATTTCCGTCTACTTCAATTTTTTATCTAGTACATGCCATGGTCTGCAAGGAAAGTGATGGCCATAATCATAAATTTGCCATGGACCCCTAGATAGCATTTAAACTAGTTTGTTTAGCTATATTCTTCTAGGACTATCAAATTACCTATTTTTCATGAGTATATTCTAACTACATGGGGGACCATATGGCAATTTGTCTTACACGTTGTATGGCAACTACTTTTTAGTTGTGCCATGTCAATTGGTCTAGACACCTAAGATCAAAATTTTGCCATTTCATTTCTATTGACATGGCAAATTTACTTTTATTGCCCAGACGATGGCAATTACTTTAGCAAACAACCATGGCAAATTTAGTTAGCGAGTCATGGCAAATTTAGTTAACGAATCATGGCAAACTTATTTTCGTTGATCACGGTAATTACTAGTAATTCACCATGGCAAATTTTAGTTCATAATCATAGCAGATTGTAGTTTCTCATTAATTAACCATGGCAACTTTGTTTTTCGTTTGATCATGGTAAGTTTAGTGACTAAGCATTGCAAATTTAGTTTGTATATCATGGCAAATTTAGTTAACTAATCATGGCAAATTTATTTCATTGACCAGGGTAAATCTTATTAATTGAGCATGTCAAATTCAGTTCATAGATCATTAACCACGAAGTTTTAGTTTCTCATTCATTGCATGGCATATTTATTTCATTAATCATGGCAAGTTTTAGATTGATGCATCGCCATGGAAAATTTTATTTTTTTAGTTGCCAAGAAGGTGGCAATATTTAGTAAATGACCATGGTAAATTAAGTTTACAAGCCATGGCAAATTTCATTAGTTAACCATGACAAAAAAGTCATTGATCATTGGAAATTTAGTATTTGCCATGGCAATTTTGAATTTATAGATCATTGCAAATTTTATGTCTTGTCTCATGGCAGTACCAAAATTATTCACTTGTGATAATATTCACTTTTTATTCAAACATATTAATGCATGGGGTAATGTGCATCACAGTAAATTTGAAACAAAGACAAACTTAGGCCACTTTTTGGCCACCATTTGGCAAACTTATCGATTTTTTTGCCATCAATGCGTGTTTTTATGACTGTGGCAAATTTTCTTTCTTTCTGCATATTGTCAAAATTATTATTTTTGCGACCATGCCAAATTTAGTTTTATGGTCACGGCAATTTTTTCTATGCAAAATGGCATTTTTTGGTATGCAGAACATGGCAATTTTTTCACCCCCACGGCAATTTATATTTGAACAAAGTTCAAATTTGCATGCAGCCATGGCAATTTATTTCCCGTAGCATGGCAACTTTTTTTTATTTTTTGTACATCATGAAATTTTTGCTAGTTGCCATCTATCATGGCATTTTTCTTTTTCTGTACGTACTGTGTGGTAGCCTCAACAATTATACAATGGATGGCAATTTCTAGATTTTTATGGCATTTTTATTGTACAGTTTTTTTTCAGTTTTCATGTTGAGCTGTTTTCGTGTATTTTCCACTTTTTAAAATATTTTCTGCAAAGGGACTCGTTTGGGCCAGCAAGTCTAGCAAAAGGCCCACCTGATGTGGGATTTTTTTTTTGAGGGGAACCTGATGTGGGATTTGGTGGATGGTTCGGACTGGGGAGAGATGGCAACGAACGCAACCGTTCGGTCGTACTTCCTGCTGCATCTAACGATTCGTTCAGATCGCTCACCTCCCATCCCGAACGTTCGGGAGATATCGACGTCCAAACAGATTGCCTGGTCTGAACGTTTGTGAACCGGATTGCTTGGGATTTCTACATTCCATTTTGACACGGCCGGTAGAATATACATGTATGAACACATGCAGTACAGCCTGGGTTCATCAAGAAAAAACAAGAGAAGGTCAAAGAAGGTGTGCTGGTAGCTACAAGTCAAATGAAGAGGGTCGGACCTCGAGCTAACATGATCCGATCCGATCGATCCTCTTCCAGTCAACAATTTATCGTGAGGTGTCATCTCGAGATAACCATGTAACGTAAGTCAATACAACGTGGTGCAGAAGTCAAACTACATGGTGCTTCATTATTCAACTACTAGCCTATAAATAGCATCCTCGGCTCCCGTCTAATCAACCCAGAAGGCAGAAGCATACCACCTCCTCTCCTCTCCTTTCATCTCATGGCTGCTCCCGCTCTCAAGTTCGCCGTCGTCATGCTTCTGGCCGCCCTCTGCGCCGCCGCGCTGGCCCCGGCCACATCGGGGCAGCCCACTGATGACGGGCTAGCCACGTGCATCGACCGCTGCGGGTGTGTGCCCTGCCCGGAAGGGAAGTTCTGCCCCGCCGTGTGCACGACCCCGCCGGCCTGCAAGGCCACATGCGAGTGCACCTACTCCGGCGTGGGCTGCTAGGCCCGGCTGCGAACTGGCGACGCCACATGCGCCCGCCGCCGCTGCGTCTGTCAGAGCCAACACTGTATTGTACTCCTTTCATTCGAAGTTACTTGTCGAAAAAATGAATGTATCTATATGGTTTTTAGTTATAGACACATGCATTTTTGTGACAAGTAATTTCGAACGGAGGGAGTAACTTGTAAACCCTGTATGTCTGCATGTATTGTGCGTGTCTGTGCTGTGATGTGCTAATAAAATGTCAACGGATCGATCCATGAGACAAAAATAAATATATGGAAATGTTACCTTCGTTCCACAGTGTATATTACTTTCATCATAGTCAAATTTCAGAGCAAGTATTCTCGAAACGTATATTGACCTATAAAATACCAAATAAATATAGTATAAAAATATCTTTTATGTGGATCTAATGGTTGATTTCGTATTGTCAATAATGATTGTTTGTAAACTTGGTCAAAGGTCAAACTTAACTATGTTTGACATGGGTCAAACTGAATGTGCATTATATTTCAAAATCAGGAGATTATTTCAGGATGGTAACATCCTAGCTTTATGAAGAATGGGATTGCTAAATCTCAGTCGACTAAGACTTAACCAAGTCTCAGGCGATTCTATATCCTCGGGATCTTACGTGGAGACCTGTCCAAAATTTTCTGTATAGTTTTTCTTTTCTACATGTTATGTCACTTAACTTAAATTTAGTTAAATCTCAGTCGACTAAGACCTAGCCACACCCTATGAAAAATCGGTAGCCTACACGAATTACGTTCACGAAGTTACAGCTTTCAGGAGACACCATCCTTCATCCTTTGAAGGAGAGAGATCGTCCTCTGGCATGTCGAAAGTAGAATGAGCATACTAAAGTCTGGGTACGAGTACCGCGGGACCTAAGGGTATCTGAACCATCAGCCTGAACTAGATAAAAAATTAGGATGCCGATATTCAACACACGTCTGGCACAATGGACACCCAACTACACGACTCGTCCGGTCGTCCCCAGGAGCCAGTCCACACGACCCTGTGTGGGAGAACTTCAATATTGCCCACACATTCAGGTGCAGCAACGACGGCCCACACGACCCTATGTGGCAACTACTCACCCCCAGCCCGTGAGCGTGAACGCGTGTGTAATTAACTTTAGTTGCCATACGTAATTTACTTTAGTTGCCATGTGTAATTACTGGAGTCTCATGGGCGTATATGTAGAGAGTACATGACTTTCCTGGAGTACAAGAAAAGGTAGAATCAGTGGAATTGTTTTTTTCTCTTGCATCTGAGCCGTTCACAATTTCTGTTACCAAGCCTACAGGTATTAATAGTTTTGTGCTGCCCTGCCAACATTTTAGAATGGGCATCTTACCAATGTTGCTGCCATTTCTACAAGTAACACTTGATGGGTTCTAAAATTACATGGCTAGTGGGCATTATTTTTAGCTTCAAAGTCACGAGTGAGGGAGTCCTGGATTAGGGGGTATCCGGACAGCCGGACTATATACTTTGGCCGGACTATTGGACTATGAAGATATAGAATTGAAGACTTCGCCCTGTATCCGGATGGGACTCTCCTTTGTGTGGAAGGCAAGCTTGGCGATTCAGATGTTAGATTTCCTTCTCTGTAACCGACTCTGTGTAACCCTAGCCCCCTCCGGTGTCTATATAAACCGGAGGGTTTAGTCCGTAGGATAAGAACAATCATAATCATAGGCTAGCTTCTAGGGTTTAGCCTCTATGATCTCGTGGTAGATCAACTCTTGTAATACTCATATCATCAAGATCAATCAAGCAGGAAGTAGGGTATTACCTCCATCGAGAGGGCCCGAACCTGGGTAAACATCGTGTCCCCAGCCTCCTGTTACCATTAGCCTTAGATGCACTGTTTGGGACCCCCTACCAGAGATCCGCCGGTTTTGACACCGACATTGGTGCTTTCATTGAGAGTTCCTCTGTGTCGTCGTTGCAAGGTTTTATGGCTCCTTCAATCATCAACAACAATACGGTCCAGAGTGAGACTTTTCTCCCCGGACAGATCTTCGTGTTCGGCGACTTCGCACTGCGGGCCAACTCGCTTGGCCATCTGGAGCAGATCGATATCTACGCCCCTGGCCATCAGGTCAGGTTTGAAAACTTAAACTACACAGCTGACATCCGCGGAGACTTGATCTTCGACGGATTCAGGCCCACGTCAGGAGCGCCGAACGGTCACGACGAGCACGACTTAGATCTGCCGTTGGACAATATTCGGGATATCGCACCTGCTGCAGCTCCAGACTTCAATTTGGAGCAGATTGCGCCATCCGAGGACGGGTGGATGGACCCCGCCACGGAGGCCGCACACTCATCGGCGTTGGAGCCGAACACAGACTCCACCTCTAAGGAAATCTGTGTCGCCGGACCACCGGACTCGTCTCCGGCCTCAGGATCCGAACCGCGCACGCACGTGCCCATCGAATCTGATTGGGCACCGATCATGGAGTTCACCACCGCGGACATCTTTCAGCACTCACGCTTCGGTGACGTGCTGAACTCATTAAGGTCTCTCTCTTTGTCAGGAGACTCTTGGCCGAACTATGTCTGCTCCAAAGTCTCGCTTTTCTTCACGGCTTCCTGGAGCTCTCGTTCAGCTTCAATGACCCTGGCCTCGTGCTTCTCACGAAGAGCCTACTCCGCGGCTGCCTTCTTTTCGGCTTCGGCCACAGCCTTCTTAAGCGCCTCAATTTTGGCATTTGCCCCTAGAGCGCACAATACAAATACTTTCATCAGGCACACCTACTCATTTGTGCTAAACTTAACAAGGTTTTGACATACCTTGATTGTCCTCCAACTCCTTCTTCACTCGGCCAAGTTCTTCTTCGGCTCGCTCCAGACTCTGCTTCAGTCCGGATACTTCCTCAGTATGAGAGGCGGTAGTCGCTACAGACGCCTGTTTATAAAGGAAGAGATATATGTCAACAACTGAGTCTCCTGCGAACGGAAATTTGATCCTCTGTCCGGTTCTCTCTTTCACCGGAAAGTGTATTAGGGGCTACTATCCATACTATGACAATCTTCAAAAGCTCCTAAAACATACCTCAAAAGCCTTCTATAAGGCTGATGCAGGATTCATTCAGTCCACTCTCAGCGGACTGAATCTTTTCAATCACCGCACCCGTAAGGGCGCGATGTTCATCGACGACGGAAGCACTCTTTAGCGCTAGCGATAAGCTGCCCTGCACCTCTGGTTGGACAGAGGTTGCCGGTGGAGCAGGCTCGCCTCCTCCAATCAAGGGGGGCTGCCTGCCTGATCCTAGAGCCTCAAAGGTCTCCGGGATTGTGTCCGGCTGCGGGCCGAATCCAAGATCGTCCCCGCCATCGACGCTCATGGGAGCCATCGCTCCCATATATCCGGCCCCTGAGGCGTGCCCTCCCTGGTCTGGGTCCTTCTGGGACCACACCTCGGTGTCATGCCCAGGCTTCGGGGAAGGGGCCTTCGGAGGTGTCTCGCTCTCTAGGGCATCTGAGCTCAACGAATCCTCCGATGAGGACTGTTCGGCGCGAGACCTCGCCGGGCTGCAAAAAGTGTGGCGCAAATTAAAATATTACACCTTAGTGATCCTGGATGCATAGGCGTGTTCGGATTTCATGTACTCACGAGTTTACCAGGGGCTGGGCCCTGGGATCCCACTCCGGGCTGCTATCAGTAGCCGTGGTGGACGCGTCTGGAAGGGGTTTTTTCCCCTCTTAGGCAATTTGGCCTCCAAGGTTGAGGAGGCCATCCTTTTCTTTCCTCCCCATATGGGGGACTCGTCTTCTTCCTCCTCCTCATCCTCTTCAGAGGAAGGATGGGCATTGGAGTCTTCGGATTTTGTGTCCGAAGCACCGTGTCGACGGAGCCACTCCTGGTCTCCTTGGCCTCTTTGTAGGCCTCTTTCTTCGGTGCCTTGTAAGGCGCTGGGACCAGCATCTTCGTCAGAAGTGGTTCAGCCAGTTCTTCCGGCAGCGGAGCCGGACAGTGTATCCGCCCCGCCTTCTTCGTCCATCCCTAGGATAATTGTGGAAAGCACGTTAAAGCGTCTTCCTCGGGATATGCCAACGAAACACATGGATGGACAAAACATAGTGATGACTTATCGGACTTGCAGGGCGGGACAGTTGGTATCCACGGTCCTCGGCGGAGTCCGGCCACGGTTTGCCGGACTTGAAGAGCACCTTCCAGATATCCTCGTGCGAGGAGTCATAGAGCTCCCGTGGGGTCTGGTGCTCAGCCGGGTCGTACTCCCACAAATTGCAGGCCCGGTGCTGACAAGGAAGAACCGGGCGAACTAACATCACCTGGACTACTTTGACAAGCTTGACATCCTTGTCTACCATACCCTTCACGCTCTCCTGGAGCACCGACAGTTTGTCAGACGAGGAACAGTTCAGGCCCTTCTTGCGCCAGGACGTAAGCCGCAGGGGGGCTCCGGATCGGAATTCGGGAGCAGCGGCCCACTTTTTGCCGGGCAGCTCAGTGATGTAGAACCACTGCTGCTGCCACTCCTTGACGGAATCATTGAAGGTGCATGTCGGCCATGTGACCTTGGGCATCTTGCTCATCATGGCGCCTCCGCACTCGGCGTGCTTGCCGTTCACCACCTTGGGATCCACATTGAAGATCTTCAGCCATAAGCCGAAGTGTGGAAAAATACGGAGAAAGGCCTCACACGCGACGATAAACGTCGAGATGTTGAGAAAAGAATTAGGGTATAGATCATGAAAATCAATCCTATAATAATACATGATGTCGCGAACAAATGGGTGAAGGGGAAACCCGAGCCTGCGGACAAAATGAGGGAGGAACACAACCCTCTCGTGGGGCTCTGGAGTAGGGACGATCTGTCCCGCCGTCGGTAGACGATGGCTAGTTTTCTTGGCCAGGTACCTGGACTCCCGAAGCTTTTTGATATCCTTCTCCTGGACGGTAGAGGCCATCCATTTGCCTCCTGCTCCGGATCCGGCCATTTTCGGGGAACCTCTTTTGGTGGAGAAGACGAACGCTTGGGAGCTAGGGCTTGAGCGAAAGGGAATGGACAAGCAGAAGGAGGAGAAGGTGTGGGTGAAAAAGAGGAGGCCTTATCTCTTTATAGAGGCAATAAAAACTTTGTGCCTCCCCGCTTGCCTAGTAGAACCTTATCGTTCCCCACTCGCCGCGATTGATGGCACGGTTGGGTTACCCACACCCATATTGATGAAAATCCCGTGATAAGGGGACACGATCTCTACTTCGACAAGACGTGCCCAGAAAACCGCCTTGCAATATGTGCAGCAGCTGGTTAAGAAACGGTTCAGATAAGAACCGGGGCACAGTGTGATATCAAGTTACAAAAAATTGTCAGCAGTTTCGATTCGTGAAAAGCTATGCTCTCTACGGTGGTATGTGGAAATTATTTTGCAGAGCCGGACACGATCCTTGTGTTCAGAATCTACCTTGGAGTATTCGGAGATGGAACCCGCCTTGCAATGCCGAAGACAATCTGCTCGCCGGACTCATCGTCATTGAAGCCTGGTTCAGGGGCTACTGAGGGATTCCTGGATTAGGGGGTATCCGGACAGCCGGACTATATACTTTGGCTGGGCTATTGGACTATGAAGATACAAGATTGAAGACTTCGCCCCGTGTCCGGATGGGACTCTCCTTTGCGTGGAAGGCAAGCTTGGCGATTCGGATGTTAGATCTCCTTCTCTGTAACTAACTCTGTGTAACCCTAGCCCCCTCCGGTGTCTATATAAACCGGAGGGTTTAGTCCGTAGGACAAGAACAATCATAATCATAGGCTAGCTTCTAGGGCTTAGCCTCTACGTTCTCGTGGTAGATCAACTCTTGTAATACTTATATCATCAAGATCAATCAAGCAGGAAGTAGGTTATTGCCTTCATCGAGAGGTCCCGAACCTGGGTAAACACCATGTCCCCAGCCTCCTGTTACCATTAGCCTTAGACGCATAGTTCAGGACCCCCTACCCGAGATCCGCTGGCTTTGACACCGACAACGAGCACATACTCTGTTATCTAGTATGTTGCCTCAGCTCTCGTTACATTAGTGTCTACTGAAGTTCTTGACTGTAACAAATCTTTGAACATTCTCTTGTCGTATATGTCTCATCTCCCACCGAGGAGAGTGTCTAAAATACTTGCCATGAAATGCGGGCATCAACCTATCTCTCTGGTGAGCGTGATGTAGCCACGACTCTACCTTGGGACATACAATGGCGGGCTCCTCTCGATGGAGGCATGCACGCTTGCCGGGGTGCTCGCGGACTGCACAATCACTATGGTAAGGTACCTGGGCATCGGGAGCCTCCACAACGTCACTCTGCTACCCTCGGTGGGGACCTACGTAGCATCGAGCGTGTGCACCTGAACTACAACTCACTATTTTGATGGCCATGATGGACCATTGTTGCAATTGCAGTGACCATCAGTTCTGGATTGGAAAACACTGAGGGATATGTGATCGATTGCCCGAAGGGGTAGTCAAATATGTTGGTTGGTCGATTCGGTTAGAGTAATCATCATAGCTGAAGTAGGGTCCTTTTACACATTGCAATTTTTTTATCACAATCTTACCAACAGATTCAAAAAATAGTTCATCAACTATTGTGTTTTTTACTTGAGTCTTGTTCAAGTTTCAAGGAGCATGTAAGCCCTCACTGGCGGGCAAAATTACATTAGGTCATTTGGGGTTCATTGTAGTTATTTGGTTGTTACATGCATTATAATGATGTGCCTTTGTTGCATAGTAAAGTTTCTATGACACTTATTTTTCATATTTACAATCTATAACTCTAATGATGTGTAAACAATATATTTGGGTTCTTAATTAAGATTTTGATGCATTTGATCCACATAGTTTCCATCTATTTTTATTTCTTATTTTATTGTAACTTAAGATTTCAGTTGTATTTATGTTTCAAGCGTATCCATATGCACACTTTAGTTTGCACTCTTTTTTTTTTACATACTTCACTACATCTCATCTTTTCTCATAGTGGTATATAAATTGCATCCCTCAACATATACGGAATGCAAAACCTTTTCAAAAGTGTATTTATTTCACATATGACTTAAAAAATCTCTTACCATTATCTCATAAATATGGGGAAGAAAATTTGTATCCAAATCAACTTGGGTAAGTTTATACTAAACATAACCTCTCTTGTTCAAGATGTTAGATTTGGGAGAATTTCTCCTCTAGTACCTTGGAAGCACACCAGGTAGAAGAACAATCATGCTAAAAAAGCTATTCATGGTGTTACACGTAATAAAGACAACTAATACTAAATTGCTCGTTATGGTAGCTCCAAGCTGAACTTTTGTTTGGTTAGTAAAAAGGAACTTGCTATTCCTTTTAGTACTTTATTTCCTCAAAATGACAATTGTTCTTTGTTGTTGTAAGTAAATTGTACCTCTTCCAAGGTACTTTGATTCAACTCATGAAACGTCTCTAATCTCATGCTATGACCATAAATCATCATAAAAACTTTCTGACTGGTCACTATTGCTCTTTATAAGGCATATCATACTTCTCCTTTGCTTTGCTATATGAACTCATAGAAAACAACCATAAACAAAATCCCGAGGTTCTATTGTCTATTCACTTCTCAACTCAACGGGCTATATATTAAAATCTATGTCAACATGGTGAAGTTGATACTTTTCTCGACTATATACCATATATTTAATATAGCATATTGTTTCATATGTAAAATGTTCAACAATGATTAGGTCGTAGAGAAGCTTGACCGAATTTGTCCACATGAAAAGATCAATCTACAATGTATATATCCTTCCTTCCTTGTAGGTAACAACAATTAAGCCTGTACGGTACATATTTTTGTATGCATACTGTATCATTTACGGGTATTACATCCTCTTTATATGTGCTAAAAATTTTTCTACGTCCGAATTTTACACTGCATACTTTTTCTAGCATGAGACTATTAATTAAGATGTATGATAAGTTTTTGTTTAGAAAACCTTTTTGGTAACAAAGATCGGATCCAAGAGAGAAAGAATATGGAAGAAGGGTCGGTGTAATGAGATTAGGATCCAATCTATTTTGCCATATATTTGAGAAAGGTTTATAGCCTTTTATTTTCAAGGGAAACATTATTTGGCTCTTGTATCAGTTCCTGATTAATATCGGGATTATATGAGTTGATGTGCACCATAATAACTTGAGCCCACCAGATTAACGACTCTAATTAACTAATTAACATGGGAATTTGTAGGGAGTCTCAAATTAGTAGGTATAGATAGATAACATATAAGATTGATGATATAATGAAGCTTACTCGACACATGGTAGCCTCACTTCATCATCTTCTTTCCTTTTCCTTCCACGTAGGTAACAACGATTAGTCGACATTAGATAAAGTCCATGAGATTGTTAGGGTCTAGGATAGATGGTCCCCAAAAGTAATTTGATAGAGGCCCATTGAGCGACCTACCCATGCGATCAAAGAGTCAAGAATGTGGGTGAAATTCATCCTCCATGGGTCGCGTTTAAGCACTTACCTAATTTGTATCAAGCAAAATAATATAATTAATTAATGATTCATGATATCACTGAATATATTTTATTGTATGAATATTCGCATATGCTAAACTAAATGGATCAGGCATGTGTTTTACATAAAATGATCCCCCTGTCGCTTGTCCAAAAGAACACATGGATGGCAATGAGCATGGCACACAGAGGCATCACCAAAAACATCCTGCTGGCAAATGTGGAGCCAGTAGTGATAGGATTTACTCCTCACGGAGTTTCGTTGCGTGCCCAGGCATTGGTAGACCTCGTAGCTACCGGTAGAAGTCTAAGCCGTAGTAGCCCTGACGGCTTCCGTGACGTCACGGTGACTTTCCGGGGCACTGATGGTGATGTGATACGTCTTGAATGTATCTAATTTTTGTGGTTGTTTCTCACTATTATAATATCACTTTCAAATACTTTTTATATTATTTTTTATTATTTTTCTAGACTAACCTATTAATTTAGTGCACAGAGCCAGTTGCTATTTTTTTGCATGTTTTTAACTCTTCAAATAATCCATTTATACGGGAATAAAAATCATGGGGATCTAATATGATATTTTTTCAAGACACAAGGATACTAGAAAGTGTTGGGAGCTGCCGGGGGGTCACCCTTGTGGCATGGCCACGTGGCCCTCGTGTGCACCGTCTTACATCCATTCTTTCGTTTATAAATACTAAAAATCAAGAAACCCTTGGTACCATTTTTTTCGGGATTTTTTACGCCGCCGCAGGTTCTTGTACCGGGGAGATCCAATCTGGAGGCATGTTCCGGCACCCTACCATTGGGGGAATCCATCACTGGAGCCATTTTCAGCAACCTTGCTACCTTTATGGTAAGGTGTCAGTAGTTTCCTTAGGACCTTGAAATCCATAACAGTAGTTAGATGACATACTCTCTCCCTTGTGACTCAATAAAAGTTTCCGTGAGCGACCTCACATGATCGGGATCAATATGATCTAATCAGTGTTTGTTTTTTGTTGGGATATGATGAATTGTCACTTTATGATCAGATTGTTCCTTAAATTGTATTGAATCTTATGAAGTTTCTTTGCTTTATAAATAAGTAGCCATGTGTATTTGTTGTCTCTAGCCAAGATTGATAGGTTGTTCTTCAGAGGTAGTTGTGCATAGTAGTGGGTTCAATTTGCAGTGTAATCTATCCCAGTGGCAATAAGGGATTGATCATGTATTGTGCCACTAAGGATAAAATGATGGTTTCTATATAACACTTGGATGGTAATTTTATTACCTACGCTATGTCATCATGCTTATTGCTGTGCTCTATTTGTTTTGAACATAATAATTCAAAATGCATGATCAATAGCGGTCTTGGGGTGGAGTATTAGTTGTACATGAAGTTGGATAATGGTCTACATATCATAGACGTAATGCCTATACAAGATTTGCCATGAATGATCATAGTCATTAATATAAATATTGCAATTTAACCGCTACCCAACTATAATTTGTTCACCACACCACACTATCTGTTTGGAGAGATGCCACTACTACTAGCCTGCAATTGGTTGGTTCACTGGTTTCCTTGGGACGAGGGGGGCTGATTATGTGGCCAGCCTCTTCCCCGAGGTTTGGCGAGGTGTTTGTGGGCGCGCCTCTAGGCGAAACTTAAGTCGTCAATGAAGGTCAATGCCAGTGTAGTTTTCCCTCCTGCAGGCATATTTGAAGAGCTTGCTCATCGTCTACGGGTTGTGGGCATGTTGGTAATGGAGGCTAAGCCGGTGACGGCATTTATTGTTTCTTTTATGTTGTCTTAATTGTCACTTAATTAATCGTGCCATCTCGTGTTGTTGGACCTTAATTCTCATATAAACCAGGCCATTCTGTTGTTTCCACCCTCAAGCAGATTTGACCACCACTATTATCTGGTCCGAAGGTATGTAAACCGGATTGCTTCAGAGTTATACATGTATGGACGCACGCACTGCGGCCTGGAATCAATGAAAAAGGCATGCAGTACGGCCTAGGTTCAACGAAAAAGAAGAGAAAGTCAACAAAACGTGTGCTGTAGCTAAATGTCAAAATGTTAATAAAGTGTCAACGGTTGAGGGCTGGAGAGCACGAGCAACTGCGTCTAACGTCCAACTACGTGATGCTTAATCATCTACTATTACTAGCCTATAAATAGCGTCTGCGTCTAACGTCTGATCATCCAAAAGCATACCATTTCCTCTCCTCTCCTCTTCTTTCGTCTCATGGCTGCTCCCGCTCTCAAGTTCGCGGCCGTCGTGCTCCTGGCAGCCCTCTGCGCTGCCGCACTGGCCCCGGCCACGTCGGGGCAGCCGATGGAGGCGCTCGCGACGTGCATCGAGGGCTGCGGGTGTGTGCCCTGCCCCGAAGGGCAGGTCTGCATCACTGTGTGCACGCCCCCGCCGGCCTGCGAGGCCAGATGCCGCTGCACCTTTTCCGGCACGGGATGCTAGACCGGCTGGCGGCTGCGGCCATGGCCACGGCACCATCCGTCAGGAAGCCTGGCACCGCAAGCGCTAATACGTTCATTTACTGCATGTGCGTGTGTTTGTGTGGCACCGCAAGCAGGCAGCAGCTAGCTCATACGTTCTACTGTGTATTGTAAGCCTTGTTGATCCATGCATTTACTGCATGTGCGTGTGCTTGTGTGGTAATAATGTGTCAACGGTCGATCCGTTCGGGTTGTTGGTCAGTTTCTCATCGAAATGTTCAAGCCTTACAGTGGCCTATTGGTTAATTAATTGGGAGCAACTAGCTCAGTCGTTGGCTACCGTGAGCCAAAAAAACAATTAGAAATGTTATGTTGGTTTCTGTGTATACAAACATCAAAATGTTTGGCCAAATATGTTTGAAACTATCAACCTATATAATACCGAATAAATGCAATATAAAATATATTTATGCGGACCTCGGTCATATTTCAAGTGACTAGAATAAGGTTTCATTTTTCACAGAAAACCCCTTGATTTTCGGCTATTTGACCCACGGTCCTATTTTACGTGAACCTAGAAAACCTTCCGCTTACACTGGCTTAGAGGTCATGTCCTTTCCCTTCTCTTGCTCTTGCGGTGGACACGGTGATCCTTCGTTCTCTAGTTGATGTTTGGAGATTATTTTCTTCTTGCAAGAGATCCTGAGGGAAAAGTGTTGCTAAATTTCTTCCTTCGTCCATTTCATATGCCACTGTAGGGCGAACGGAAACAAAATACCTTTCTTTGCTGTTGAGAATTTTTTGCTCGTTGAACGTAGACCCAATTTTCCCTTTTTTTTATTCCTTAAAATTTTATTTTGTCTTTCTGGCGGTATCAAACAGCCACCTAATATCTTATCCGCCTCTTCAGGAAAATGAATATCTCCACCTGATATTTCGTTTAATAAACCGCAATCCATATGCAGATTAAATACTTTTAAGAAATATTCATATCTTCTAAACCCTAACTCCAATTTTTACTTATATACGAAAATTGACTAGAAAATGTGTAGAATTTGAGTATGATGTCGTTTTACCCGTTAAACATTTTGAAAATGCAATTTAGGGTGCAATATTAATCAGTAGTGCATGATTTGTCTTTGTTTAGTACAGGTGTATATCCGGAGTAGAAATCAACACCTTAGCAAAACCACATTCGGACGAAAGAAACCATCTATAACCTAGTATGCATACCTCAACAAAACCTCCCAGGGGGCAAAAGAAAGTAGATTTCTCATCTTATGTGAAGAAAGAGACTCCACACTCAAACGGGACTGGCTAGAGATCAATCAACCGAAAACGAAATTTGGGTCAGTCGACTGACCCAAATTTGTTTCGGTCGATTTGCTCCAAGTGGGAATGAAGGGACAAAGCGTTGTATGGGTTGATCTTGAGACTCCATCCATGCATGATGTGTAGTGCTGCTCAGGTGTGGCTGGAGCGGAGCTGGAACTAGTCCTTTAATCACTTCCATGCGATGCATGCATGCACACAACCACACAATCTCATGAGCACTATTTAGTTCATTAAGCAGTGCTTTTAGCATTTAATTAATCACAAGGAAAACCAACCATCACAGCCATTCTCCGAACGACAACACAACATGTTATATGCAATCATTAGTGACTATATGTGCAATGAAAAAGAAAATGCTTTCAAAACTTTCGCACAATTTGCACTGAAATTGCACTTTCTGAAATATGTGAAGTATAATATAATAGTGTAAATGAAATAATGTAAATGAAATAATGTATTTCCTTTAAGAAGAAAGAAAATTAAATACAACTTGCGCCCAATTTTGCACTGAAATTGCACTTTATCCTAATATGCAAAAATAATCATATAATCAAGAAATTTTGGAAAATATTATATAGTATTTGTGTGTGTATAATTACACTCGACCAAAAACCCATAAAGAATAAAAAAACAATAAAGAAAATAAAAAAGAAAAAAGAAATCACATAGAAACAGAAAACAGAAAAAATAAAATAAAGCATAACTGAGCATATTATAGTGAGATTTCCGTAAAAGAAGTATTTTCTAAAAAGTAATGGATTAGTGACATCGGTATTGCCGTTATAAAAGGAAAGACATGAAAAAAATAAAATGGTGAAAGAAGTGTTTTCTTGCATTTCTTTTATATTCTGCAACAATAAGTATATACTGGTGAAAGTTTTCCACAACAAAGAAGTTTCCTCAGAAGGTATAACTCGTGGAATTGGTATTATCATTAAAAAGAAATAAAATATAGAAATCAACTCAAATATTGACGAAACTTACACACAATTTAGATAGAAGGGTTTCGAAAAAAATGGCACACATTTTACACAGAAATTGTGCTTTTATAATACGGAATGATAACCATATAATAGTGGAACAATATTGGGATTACCGTTAAAGAAAGAAAATGAAATCAAATAAAAATTAAAATGATACCAATATGAGGATTTTCTTTCTCTACGGAAGAGTAGAACCCTTTAAGAAGAAAAAAATAAAAATAAAAAATAAAATGATGAATTTTCTAGGGAAGATTGAAACCTATAAGAAAAAAAGGAGAAACAGAAATAAAATAATGAAGTTTTATAGGGAAGAATGAAACCCTTTAAGAAGAAAGAAAATAAAAAAGAAAACAAAAATAAAATAAGGAAATTTTCTATGGAATAATGAAACCCTTTAAAAAAATACTTAAACTAAAACAAACAAAATAATGAAGTTTTCTATGTAAGAATGGAACCATTTAAGAATAAAGAAAATATAAAAATAATAATAATGAAGTCTTCTAGGGAAAAATGAAACCCTTTAAGAAGAAAGAAAATTAAAAAATAACTTGCACACAAGTATGCCCTGAAATTGCACTTTTATAATTGCAAAAATTAAGCATATACAGTGCAGGTTTTGCTCTCTACTATAATTCACACACATGGTGTATCATACTTGCGTGTATACTTACTTACAAACACAAAAATAAAAATTAATTTTCTAAGAAGAAATGAAGTATAGTGGCATTGGTACCACCCTTTAAGAAGAAAGAAAGTAAAAAACAATAATGATACAATTTGCACACAATTTACAAATAAAGTGCACTTTTTAGTTATGTAAGCATAAACATATAATATTGAATTTTACATAAAAACAAAGTTTTTAACAAGGAATAAATTAGTGGCATTGGTATCGTCCTTAAAAACAGGAAATGAATTAAAAACTAAACATAATAAAACAAATAAAGTTTTCTAAGAGAGAGTAAATTAGTGACATTGGTATTACTCTTAAGAAGAAAGAAAATAAAAAAAACTTTCACACAACTTTGCAGTGACATTGCACTTTTTATAATATGCAACGAATACACATATAATAATGCAACTTTAGCAGTCTAGTATAATTTACACAAATATTGTATAGAACTTTCATGCGTACATACACATAATAATAGAAAATGTATTTAATTAGCAAAAGAATTAGTACAAAAGAATTAGCATTGTGATTACCCTTAAAGAATAAGGAAAATGGGAAAACAAAAAAATTCACATGATTAGCACAAAAAATGCACTTTTTATAATATGTAGAATAAACATTGAAGAGTGAAGTTTCTGTACTTTAATGTAATTTGTACATGTATCATTTACACACGCACAACATCCAGAAATACAGATAAAAAAACCTGAACTGAAAAACAGAAAAATAAAAGCGTACACGTGCAGAAAACAAAAGCAAACCCATGGAAAAAAGCATGTACACACCAAAATTCAGCCCAAGAAGGAAATTGACTAAACCAAAATAGGGGTCACTCGAATCCAAACAGCCCAGTACACCAGCAAAACATGACAGAAAAAAATAGAAACACTACTCAAATCTCAAAGCATAATCCAAGGGCCAGAAAATTGACTGACCACAAAACTAAAAGTAAGCTGACTGAAATATAGCTAAAGTGCACTCAAACACAGTGTGGTTGTGTGAGCACTGAGGCCACCGTCAGCGAAGGTGGGAAGGCGGATAAGCTGCAACACAGATGTGATGCACGTGGACATAAATGACATTCTCCTATTGGGGCCTTCAGTCATGGTTATTGGATTCGGGGCGTGTCGTATTTCTTCTCCCGTTGCAACGCATGGGCTATTTTACTAATTATCAACCAAAATAATGTTCCAAATCTATTAACGTTGTCGTTGGAACATTTGTCAGCAACATGTGCGAGGACAGGTTTGTTTTCAATTGCGTCTGAGCCCTTCAGAGTGTTGTGCTATCTTTAGCCTATATGCGTTAATAGTTTTCTGCTGCCGTGGCCTTGCCAACAAAATTTCAGAGTGGACATCTTACCAAAGTTGTTGACGTTTTGACAGGAAACTCTTCATAGCTTCTCAAATTACATTGCTAGTGGGCATTATATTCATCTTCAAGTCACGAGCACATACTCTATTATCCAGTATGCTGCTGAATCGCTCATTACATTGGTGTCTCCTGAAGTTCTTGAAGGTAACAAATCTTTGAACATTCTCTTGTAATATATATCTCATCTCCCATCGAGGAGAGTGTCTAAAATTATTGCCAGGAAATGCAGGCGTCAACCTCTCCCTGCTATCGAGTGTGATGTTGGCATGGCTCTCTCACAGGACGGACCATGGCGGGCTCCTCTTGACGGGGCCAGCACCCGTGAGGGTGGTCACAGACTACACCATCCCTCTGGCAGGGTACCTGGGCATCGGGAGGCTCCTCAACATCACCCAACTATAGATTCGGTTAGCATAATCATTGTAGCAGAAGGAGGGTCCTTTTTCGCATTGCAAAATTTTGATCACAAGCTTATCGACCGATTACCCGAACAGTTCATCAACTATCGTGTTTGTTACTTGAGTCTTGTTCAAGTTTCTAGCAGCATGTAGACCATCACTAGCGGGCAAGATCTCGGTGATCCTCTTCAAAGTCAAAATGCGGATAATTCAGCCTCTTGCTTGTATGACAGGAACTATTGCTATCTAAATGATTTTGCAACCATTTTACCGAAAAAGGGTTTCCCCCCGCTTTGTATACAAAGCAACCAACCGAACCATCCAACGATAGGTGCTGGGGCGGAAACAGCACAGTCACGCCCAAAAGAAAAGAAAGAGAAAATACAAGAGAAACAAACGCCGACAACGGCGGATCGACAAAGAAATGAAGAAGCCTCGTGGCCGCTGCACCCACCGGAGATCTCCCACCAGACTCCGAGCCTCCGAAGCACCGGTACCAATCAACACCTCCAAGAAGGAACGAGACGAAGACGACGCTGCTGCCAAGGGTTTCCCCCGGTACGGTGAGGGGAGAGGAAGGGTAGCTCCGACGCCCTCCAGGAAGGTCTGGCGGCACCCACAAGCGCCACCGCGTCGATGTCGGCCAGGCCAACAGAGATTTCTCCCGATCCCAACCTCCACCTCAGGCACTCCGAAGCTCACCGCCAAACAGACCCTCACCCTGCGCCAGCCCGGACACGAAGCGTTCAACGCTGTCTCACCACGGCACCGTGAAGCATGGTCGGCACGATGAAGAAGAGGAGCCGGGACCAGGCAACAGCACCATCGGCACGTGGGAGGGCCCCACCTCCACCGCCGAAGCCGGTAGCTGACCGGACGCAATGGCAGGAACACACCAGGCCCGTGGCCGCACAGGCCCGGCCGGGAACGCAGAGGCCCGTAAAGTTCCCGCCTTCGCGCTGCAGCCGGCACGCCGTCGGCTCCGCCGCCCCTGTCCAAGCCGCTCCCCTTCCTCCCCACACCGAAAGCCGCCAAGGGAGGCACCACCAACACGCGCACCGCCGGCCACCATCACCAGGTCGCCGGACCGCCAC
>NC_041386.1:697641664-697642035 GCF_002162155.2 Triticum dicoccoides | reverse complement strand
GCACCATCGGCACGCGGGAGGGCCCCACCTCCACCGCCGAAGACGGTAGCTGACCGGACGCAATGGCAGGAACACACCAGGCCCGTGGCCGCACAGGCCCAGCCGGGAACCCAGAGGCCCGTAAAGTTCCCGCCTTCGCGCTGCAGCCGGCACGCCGTCGGCTCCGCCGCCCCTGTCCAAGCCGCTCCCCTTCCTCCCCACACCGAAAGCCGCCAAGGGAGGCACCACCAACACGCGCACCGCCGGCCACCATCACCAGGTCGCCGGACCGCCACCGGCCGAGCCGCACCACCGCCGCACGCCCACGACGGAGAGGAACCACCGCAGCCGCCGGCAGCCCGAAGCCGGACCCCAGCCGCCGCCCACGCCGC
>NC_041386.1:697596791-697641558 GCF_002162155.2 Triticum dicoccoides | reverse complement strand
GAAGGAGGGACCCGCGTCGCCCCCAACGCGCGGAGGAGGAAGAGCAGGGCCCCGCCGCCGCCGGCGCCGGTCAGGCGAGCCTGGCCGTGCCCCCTGGCGGCGGCGAGGGAGGAAGGAGGAGGAGGGGAGACCGGAGGCGGCGGGATCTGGGCGCCCGCCCCGGCCGCCTCGCGGGTGGCGGCGCGGGCGGGAGGGGGGACAGATTTTTTTTGCAACCATTTTCAAAGTCAATATGCAGCCAATTCAACATCTCTGTACTTGTAAAACTCTTTAGCTAGTTTCAGTGCTTGGTTGGTGTCCGGGCGAAACTTAAATCTTTAACGAGGATCTATGCCAGCGATTTCGGCGCCCAAGAGTGTTGTTTTCCTTTTTGAAGGCGTCATCGATGAGCTTGCTCAATCATGTCCGGATTGTGGGCATGTTGATGGTGGAGGTTGAGTTGACCGGTGTTGGCACTGTCCTTTCTTTTATGTTTCTTTTTTCTTTTAATTGTCCCTTAATCAACCATGCTGTGTTGTGCTCTTTGATTGAATTTCCCATATAATCGGGCCATTTTGTTTTCCCCGCACGCAAACGGATTGGGCCACTATATATTGGCTTGTGTGAATGTGTGAAAACGAATGCGTTATTTGGCCCGTACAATACACATGTATGAACGCATGCTGTACGGCCTGGGTTCAACGAAAAACAAGAGAACATCAAAAAAGGTGTGCTGTTAGCTGAAATTCAAATGAGGACGGCAGAAGCCCGAGCTAATAGGATCCCATCGGAGAGAACGATGTTGGTTTTGATCTGACGGCTTAACATGCCAGATTAGATCTATTAGTCTAACCGAAAAAAAGGAAGAAGGGATAACGATAAGTGAAGGGGTCCACGTACCAACGTACGTGAGCCTCGATCAGAACTAATGCGCCCTGATCGGGGGCGCCCAAAAACCAACTCAGGTTTTGGGTCCCCTGTCGCCAGCGCCATATAAAAGGATACGGGAGAGAGCTGGCCACCTGCGCGATCATAATTCACGTACGGTTTTCTCTCCTCCCGATATTCTCACCCCATCCGATCAGGGGGAGCGCTGCAGCGACGGGAAGACCTAAGCCAGCCGCCGCCGCCGTCCCCGGCCAGTCCCGGTGGCGTCCTGAAGAAATCAGGACGTCGAGGAGAACATCTACTTCGACTACATCACCCCTGCATCACGCCTGCACCGAGCAGGCGATCATGTCCACACCCGTGACATGTAAAGAAACCCTAAACCCTTCTCTGTTCATGTCAATTAGGTGTTCTAGTTGCAATCAATTTCTACTAATGGCATCCTATAGATGCATAATTACCCCAACAATGGTATCAGTCGCCAATTCTGATTGCATTAGGTCCCTATATTATTGATCTGTAGATCAACATCATGTTTAGATCAAGTCAGGATTAGGGTTTTTTATGATCAAGATTTAAAGTTTTAGCCTGATGCTCATGCTACTGTTTGCTGTTCATGCCAATTGCCATCTGCAAATAATTATGTGATACCCTTAATGCTCATGGTTCTGTCACGGTTATTAAGAATCAATCATGTTTAAGTACTGGTTTCTTTTTTTTTGCTAAGCACATTAGAAGGCAGAGGTCTGAACACTATACAAACAGTAGAATCCCCACATCAAGAACCCTAGAAAAAATCCCCAATTTCGATAGAGCCCTAATTTTTCAATTAGGCATGTTTTTCACCAATTAAGCACTGATGAATACGATTTTTGGGGAGAATGAGATGAAATCCTCACAGAATGTGCCGCGTACTCGCCTGTTCCCTTCGGGGCCCGCACAGCGCCCACCGTTGCGCGAGGGCGAAGACGCCGCGACGCCGCCGTCCTCGGGACGAACGCGCGGAACGCAGTTGAGCCGCCGCCGCCGCCGCCCGAATGGACGCGCCCTTGTCTTGGCCGACGCCGAGCAAGTCGCCGTTGCTCCTCATGTCGCAGTGGCCGGCGTCCCTCCTCCCTCCTTGATGTGCCATCTGCACGGACGCCGGGGCAACGTTCGACGGGGGAGCGCGCGGGATTCATCCTGCTGCATGCTCCTCCGGCGAGCGCAGCCGCCGCGCCGCCATGGGTTCTGCATCGGGCGGCTGTTTTGTTCCGATCGGGAGCGATACGGACCGTCCGGTTCAATCGAACGGCTGTAAGCGACGCGCGGCTCCCAGCCGGGCCGTCGGGGCTTTAATGTGCCATATCCGGCCGCGGGCTTCAGCCCAGATTGTTTCAGTCCAGCAAAAAAAACGCTACTGGACTGAGCTGCATTTCGGACAGCCGTGGGGTTCTTGCGCCAAAATCAGTGTCGCCATTTTCTGTTTTTCCAGTGCATTTAAGTTAATAGTTATTATGTTTTTGCACCGTTTGAAACAGAAAATGCATAAAAATATAATGAACACATTATTATTCTGGGTAAAATTGAACCAACGAGATATTTTATTCAGGATTTATTATGTGTTTTTGGATGATGAACCTTTTTTAGACATCAAATAATGATAATATTTTTTTATGTTGATGTTTAAATTGAGAATGAAATGACTCTAATTTTAATTCGGACCAACGTTGTTTTATTATTCTGAGTCATCCCCTATGATATTTTAATTCCATGTTTTTTCTGCCCAACGGTGTTTTGACATGGAGTTGAAATTAAATACTTGGCATGTTTGTTTATTTACCAACGTAAATTTATAATCATGCAAGTTTACTTATGAACTTTTATGATGATTTCACCTTCCGCTCCATTCCGGTCCGACACGGTCGAACCACTTACGGGGAGTAACTTCCCTCGTTGGAAGTCCCAAGTCGAATTATATTTGGGTTGTAATGAATTTGACTATGCCTTGAGGGAAGAAAAACCTGTGGCACCTGTGGCATGTGTCACAGGGTATGCAGAACTCAAGAAGGACTATGATGTTAAGATGGAAAAGTGGAACAAGTCCAACCATATTGCGCTTCTCATCATGAAAGCGACAATATCGCCGGACATTTCTGAAGCACTCCCTAAGAAAGACACTGCTAAAGATTTCCTCACTGAAATGGAGGAGCAATTTAAAGGCTCCGACAAAGTGTATGCTCATGAGCTTTTTGCTAAGCTTCTTCAGAAATATACACTGTTGACGGAAATGTTAGGCAGCACATATTGAGGGTGGTAAATGCTTTCACCAAGCTTAAGGCTTTGGAGTGTTCTTTAAGTGAAACCCTTCTTGTCATAATTATTCTTGGGTCTCTTCCTGAAGAGTTTGAACAATTTAAGGTCAACTATAACTCTCTAAAGGAAAAATGGCCACTCTCTGAGATGACCGCAAGGATCGTCCAGGAGGAAGAGAGGATCATGAGGCAGAAGAAAGACCATGTCTTTCATGTTGGCTCTAACAAGAGAAAGCATGACGGACAAGGTTTCCCTAAGCCTCAGAAAAGGCAAGTCAAGAAAGAAGGCACTAAGCCATTCAACCCTAAGGCATTCAAGGGTAAAGAAGCCGGTGGTTCTTCTTCTGCTCCTAGCAGCTCCACTGCTGGAGAAAATGCTTGTAACTTCTGCAAAGAGGAGGGACACTATCAAAGGGACTGCCCAGGCTTTCTAAAATGGATGAACAAAAGAGGGATTCGATACGATCCAAACCATAAGAGGAGGAACAAGGAAGCTTAAGGTTGCGAACTGAGTTGAGGCCGATGTTGAAGCTGTGGGATCTCTCACGTTGGAGCTACACACTGGCCACACTCTTAGATTGAATAATGTTATTTATGTGCCTACCTTAAGTAGGAATTTGATTTCCGTTTCTCGTTTAGATGATGATATGTATGAGTGCCATTTTGGCAAGAAACAATTTGCTTTGATCAAATGTAATAAGAATGTAGGCATTGGTGTTAGACGAGGCCAACTATACATGTTATCTCTTAATAATGATTCAATTATGCATGTGAATGATGAAATTAATGTTGAGAAGAAATGGAAAGGAGTTAGTAATTCTTCGAAATTGTGGCATTGTCGTTTGGGCCACATTTCGAGGGGGAGAATGGAACGTTTAGTTAAAAATGAAATACTCCTCCCATTAGACTTCTCAGATGCAGACAAATGTGTCGACTGCATCAAAGGAAAATTTGCAAAAACAATTAAGAAAGGAGCAGTAAGAGCCACAGGGGTTTTAGAATTAATTCACACCAACATATGTGGACTCCTTAATGTTAAGTCTGTAGATGGTTTTGATTCGTTCATTACATTCACAGACGACTTTTCCCGCTATGGGTATATTTATCCCATACGTGACCGATCGGAAACTTTGGAGAAATTCAAAGTCTATAAAGCGGAGGTTGAAAATCAACTGAACGCAAAAATCAAAGTTGTACGGTCTGATCGCGGGGGAGAGTATTATGGTAGACATGCTCCTTATGGGCAGATTCCTGGACCTTTTGCCAAGTTCTTATCTGAAAATGGAACCATTGCTCATTACTCAATGCCCGGTGAACCACAACAAAATGGTGTGGCCGAGCGCCGCAACCGCACCCTTATGGATATGGTGCGAAGCATGCTTAGTCACTCGAGTTTACCAGTAAGCCTTTGGATAGAGGCATTAAAGACAGCTGCACACATACTAAATCTTGCTCCAACTAAGTCAGCACCGAACACACCTTACGAGATGTGGGCGGGAAAGAAACCGAGCTTGAATTACTTACGGGTGTGGGGTTGCCCTGCTGAAGCTAAAGTTTTCAATCCACAACTTAAGAAATTGGATCCAAAAACAGTTAGTTGTTTCTTCGTTGGATACCCTCATAGGGGAAAGGGATATCGTTTTTATTGTCCAAGTCACACCACCAAGTTTGTGGAGACTAGACAAGCGGTATTTTTTGAGGATAATGAGGTCACAAATTTGAGGGAGATCGATCTTGAGGAGAAGCGGGTTTGTGTACCATCCCCGACTATCCAAGAGATTGTTTTTCCAATACGAAGAAATGTGACATCTGATGATCCTGAATCTCACGGTTCAGTCTCTCGGTCGAATGGTGATCCAGAAACTAATAATGAGGATCTCCGAGAAAATAATGAAAATGATGATGTTCCACCACCACCTCCGCCCATGGGTAGACCACGGCGTGAGAGGAAGAAAGCCATATCAGATGATTATATCACTTTTTTGATGGAGGACATGAATGATATGGGAAAGGTGGAGGATCCAACCTCATATAAGGAAGCCATTAAAAGCGAAAATTCGTACAAATGGTTGGTTGCCATGGAAGACGAGTTGAAATCTATGGGCTCAAACGACGTATGGGACTTAGTAGAAGTTCCCGATGGAGCTAAGAAAGTAGGTTTCAAGTGGGTCTACAAAACCAAGTACGATTCCAAAGGGAATGTCGAACGGTTCAAGGCAAGGCTAGTGGCAAAAGGGTATACACAGAGAGAAGGCATTGATTATAAGCAAACCTTCTCTCCTGTGTCAACCAAGGATTCTTTCAGAATCATAATGGCATTAGTGGCTCATTACGACCTAGAACTACACCAAATGGATGTTAAAACGGCATTTCTAAATGGTGACTTAAAAGAAGACGTTTACATGGCTCAGCCAGAAGGCTTTGTTGTGGAAGGAAAGGAACATTTAGCATGTCGTCTAAAGAAATCAATTTATGGCTTGAAGCAAGCTTCAAGAGAGTGGTACCTCAAGTTTGATAAAATTATCAAAACTTTTGGTTTCGCCGAAAATGTTGTGGACAACTGCATATACGTTAAGTTTAAAGGCAGTAGGTTCACATTTTTAGTCCTATACGTTGATGACATATTACTGGCATGTAGTGATAAGGATATGCTGCATGAGACCAAGAATTTTCTGTCATCCAGTTTTGATATGAAAGATCTTGGTGAAGCCTCGTATGTCCTCGGCATCGAGATTCATTGAGATAGGTCCAGAGGAACGTTAGGACTATCTCAAAAGGCATACTTTGAGAGAGTACTGAAAAAATTCAATATGCATAAGTGCTCACCCTCACCTGCTCCTATAGTTAAGGACGATAAGTTTGGGACATTTCAATGTCCGAGGAACCAATGTGAAACTGATCACATGAAGTCGGTTCCTTATGCTTCAGCTGTTGGAAGCATCATGTACGCTCAAGTATGTACACGCCCAGACTTATGTTTTGTAACCGGGGTGCTTGGCAGATACCAATCAAATCCAGGACCGGACCACTGGAAGGCCGCAAACAAAGTCTTGCGTTATATGCAAGGAACTAAGGATTTCATGCTTACATATAAAAGAATTGATAACCTATAAATTGTTGGTTATTCAGACTCTGATTTTGCCGGGTGTGTGGATAGTATGAGATCCACGTCAGGTTATATATTCGCACTCGCGGGAGGAGCTATATCGTGGAAAAGCTCCAAACAAACGTTAACTGCTGGATCTACGATGCAAGCAGAATTTGTAGCATGTTATGAGGCCACTGGGCAGGCTGTATGGCTAAAGAATTTTATACCCGGACTTAAAGTGGTTGACAGCATATCTAAACCAAGTTTATTGTACTGCGATAATGAACCAGCAGTTTTCTATACGAGTAACAACAGGTCAAGTAATGCTGTCAGACACATTGACATAAAGTATCGTGTTGTGAAAGATAGAATCCAGGATCAACAGTTGATGTTAAACATATGAGAACGAAGCATATGCTTGCGGATCCGCTAACAAAAGGCTTACCACCCAGTATTTTTCGTGAGCATGTTGCCGGCATGGGACTACTGGAGGCCTGATGATTGTGGAATAAGAGGACCATTAAAATAAACCAATCTCCAATTAGCAAAATGTTTTCCATTTCGAAATAGGCGGGTGTACTATAAGTGTTGAGATTCTATGGCGTTTCGAGCTGTTGTAACACCTCACTTTGGTACATCATTCCTATGTAGAATGGGAGAATGAAGTTAAGCCTAACGATCAAGGGGGGGATGTTGGTTTTGATCTGACGGCTTAACATGCCAGATTAGATCTATTAGTCTAACCGAGAAAAAGGAAGAAGGGATAACGATAAGTGAAGGGGTCCATGTACCAACGTACGTGAGCCTCGATCAGAACTAATGCGCCCTGGTCGGGGGCGCCCAAAAACCAACTCAGGTTTCGGGTCCCCTGTCGCCAGCGCCATATAAAAGGATACGGGAGAGAGCTGGCCACCTGCGCGATAATAATTCACGTACGGTTTTCTCTCCTCCCGATATTCTCACCCCATCCGATCAGGGGGAGCGCTGCAGCGACGGGAAGACCTAAGCCAGCGCCGACGCCGTCCCCGGCCAGTCCTGGTGGCGTCCTGAAGGAATCAGGACGTCGAGGAGAACATCTACTTCGACTACATCACCCCTGCATCACGCCTGCACCGAGCAGGCGATCATGTCCACTCACGTGACATGTAAAGAAACCCTAAACCCTTCTCTGTTCATGTCAATTAGGTGTTCTAGTTGCAATCAATTTCTACTAATGGCATCCTATAGATGCATAATTACTCCAGCAAACGATCCTCTGCACGCCAACTGTATATCGTGAGTTATCCTCTCGAGATCAGCATGTAACTTGAAGTCAATATTACATGGTGCGCAATTCAATCTACGTGATGGTTAATCAACTACTACTAGCCTATAAATAGCGTCTCGGCCTCCCATCTAATCATCCCAAATCCAAAGCATACCATCTCCTCTCCTCTCACTACTTTCATCTCATGGCTGCTCCGGCTCTCAAGTTCGCCGCCGTCATGCTCCTGGCCGCCCTCTGCGCGGCCGCGCTGGCCCCGGCCGCGTCGGGGCAGCCCACAGACGCGCTAGCAACGTGCATCGGGCGCTGCGGGTGTGTGCCCTGCCCAAAAGGGAAGGTCTGCATCCTTGTGTGCACACCCCCGCCGCCCTGCGCAGCCAGATGCCGCTGCACCTATTCCGGCACGGGCTGCTAGGCGGCACCGTCCATCAGGAAGCCTGGCAGCGCAAGCGCTGTAGCGAGCAGCTAGCTCATACTCCCTCCGTTCCTAAATATAAGTCTTTATAAAAATTCCACTAGATGGACTACATACGGAGCAAAATGAATGAATCTAAACTTAAAATACATCTATATACATCCGTATGCGGTTCATAGTGAAATCTTTACAAAGACTTACATTTAGGAACGGAGGGAGTACGTTCTACTGTGTATTGTACGCCCTGTCTATCCATGCATGCATGCATGTATCATGCGTGCGTCTGTGTGCTGTGATTTTTGGTAATAAAGTGTACAATCCGTGAGGCAATAATAAATAAATAGAAATGTCATTTTCGTTCCACAGTGTATATTACCTTTATCAGTCAAACTTCAGAGCCAATATGATGGAAACTATATCAACCTATGTAATACCAAATAAATATGGTATAAAATATGTTTTATGTGTATCTAATGGTTGATCTGGTACTGTTAATAATGATTTTTTTGTAAACTTTGTCACAGGTATGCATTATATTTTAAAAAAGTGAAGTGATAATCTTCCGATGCTAACATACTAGCTTTTTGAAAAACCGCTACCCGGAACGGATTACGTTTCATGAAGTAACTGTGTTGGAGGTCCTCCATCATTCAAAGCAAGGGTTCATCTGTCACTCAAAGTGCGGTTGGGGAAGCCAAACATGTCGCAGAGGCGCTGCAGAGTTACCTGTAGGGAGTGCCATTGATGGTGAAGCGGCTATGTTGCACCGCTCAAATATCGACAGCACCCTCGATAGTTGCGACGAACTCGTGGGTGATCTCTTTATATGTCCTGGTGTGCAGCTGAGTGAACACACCCATGCAAGCGTTGTTCGCCATCCAGTTGAAGTTGACGATAAGTTCCTAGAGATAGGAATGTACCTCCACCATGTGTGCAGCTCCTGGCGTACACTCTGCTTGTGGTAGTGCTGGTTCACCTCCGCACTGAGCGAGATGCACTTGCTCCTGAACGCTTTGGGACCACATGCCTACTTGCTAACAAGTAGTAATAAATTTGACTTTAGAAATTAAAAAACATAGACAAAGGCTCGATTTTATTACCTCGAAATAAAGCATCCAGACGATACATACACAATGAGCACACACCCGGCTTTTTCATAGCTAGGCTACACATAACCAACATCAATGCACACATACAGAAAACACGCCGTCAAATAGCAAAGTCACACAGGACCAAAACTATGGATAGACAAGAAAAAAGAACCCAAAGCGAACAAATCTGCAATGTGCCGACTTCAAATCCGCACCAACCATTTCATGACACCGCACGAACGATGAGAAAAGAAGCAACACTCAAAACACCACCATCGTCGGATGCAACCACCCAAGGCCAAAATCTAGGTTTTCCACTTAATGAACCAATCCAAGCGTATCCGAGAAATGCCTTCAACAAGGTAACGATGTAAAAATATCCCATTGCCAAGTATAACCAACTTGGGTCAGGCCTAGGCTTTCACCCCAGAACTCGAGATCGGGTGCTCCATTGACACCACCATTGACGTTAGTCATGTGTTACCGCCACCACTTTTCCGTGACCTAGCAGCTACATGCGATGTGCAACCGTCATTGCTGCCCAACCATCCCTCTGCATTAAGCCGTTGTCCATAGTCTGCATCTTATTGTCTAAATCACTTGGTGGATCTAAAGGGAGAAACCCTCAGGAAGACCTTTTAGTGGCCACTGCAATCCGCAATAAGACGGATGACGCCGCAATAAAGCGGTGGCCATAGGCCGAAGTGGTCACCTCAACGGGCTAATCTAGGTGACGAACCAGCCACTCCAACATCCCAACCCCAAACCGGTTGGATCAGGACGACGGGTATCATCGCAAGCAACAACAATAATCACCACGCCCCTGATCGAGCCCCGCCAACATCGGTTGTCAGAACCACCATCCCGTGCCTTTCTCCGCCTTAGCAGCACGACCACCAGGTGAGGCGGCGCAGAACAAGACGCAGAGCAGCGCTCAGCCACCAGTCTGCGGCTGTTCGCCAGGAAGTACGACCGTCGGTGCAATCGACACCGGCATCCATTGCCACCTTCATGACCGCATCCAGATGAGCACGTGGTGAAAAGGGCCCACGACCAAGAATTGCGCTGCCGTCATTCCCCCGACCTTCATGACCGCATCTAGGTCAGCACGGGGCAGAAGGGCCAAGGAGCAAGAGTTCCTGCGCCGCCGACCACCGACCAGAGTTTTGCCCGGAAGGCAACTACAACAGCGAGGGAGAAAGGGGGCGAGGAAGGGCCCTCAGCAGCGGTGGCGGCGAGCCACCCGAGTCGACCGATGGGATTACACGGGCCGCTAGCAAGATGCGGTTTTTCACTATGCTAAATGAATTGAACATTTGTGAACAGGATTGCTTTGGATTTGTACATGGAGTTATGACTTGGCCGCTACAATATAGATGTATGAACGCATGCAGTACAGCCTGGGTTCAAGAAAAAACAAGAGAAGGTCAAAGAAGATGTGCTGTTAGCTAAAAGTCAAATGACGAGGGTTGAACTAAAGAGCATACAATGTATCGTGAGAAGGTGCGCTGTATTTATAGGCTATACATTGTTGACCCAAAAAGCATCGATCTGATCCGATCCGATCCGATGGATGCTCTTCCAGTCAACAATGTATCGATCGTGATGGTGCACAATTCAAACTACATGATGCTTCCTTATTCATCTACAACATACTACTTAGCCTATAAATAGCGTCTCCGGCTCCCGTCGGATCAACCCAAAGCATACTATCTCATCTCCTCTCCTTTCATCTCATGGCTTCTCCCGCTGTCAAATTCGCCGCCGTCGTGCTCCTGGCCGCCCTCTGTGCCACGGCGCTGGCCCCGAGCATATCGGGGCAGCCGACTGATGACGGGCTAGCAATGTGCATCGCGCGCTGCGGGTGTGTGCCCTGCCCGAAAGGGAGGTTCTGCCCCGCCGTGTGCACGACCCCGCCTGCCTGCAAGGCCAAATGCGAGTCCGGCTAGTCCGGCGCGGGCTGGTAGGCCGGCTGCGACTTGACGACGCGCCCGCTGCTGCTGTGTCCGTCAGGAAGCCTGCGAGCGCATGATGCTGAAGCCAACAGTGTATTCTAAGCTATGTCTGTCTTTTGCGTGTGTGCTGTGCTGTGGTAATAAAATGTGAATGGATTGATCCGTGAGACAAAAATAATAAATATAAATATTATCTTCGTTTCACAGCGTATATTATCCTTGCATTTCGGAAGATAATCGAGCCCAACAGCCGATTGTTGGCAATAATGATTTTTTTATAAACTTGGTCAAAGGTCAAACGTAACTATGTTTGACCTTTTTTTCTGAAAAAAAAACTATGTTTGACTTGGGTCAAAATAAATATGCATTATATTTTAAAATGAAGGGATTATTTTACAACGGTAACATCCTAGCTTTATGAAAAAAGGGTAGCCAAAACGAATTACTACGTTTCATTGAAGTAATTGTCTTCAAGGGCCTCCATCATTTGAAGGTGGGGATCGTCCTCTTGCATTTCGGAAGGAACAATGCTACACTTACGGATAGGAATTACAGACTGAAGCTTACAGGATGAAGTGGCAGCAGGGATTATACGGGCCCACACCCTACAAATTCAGGGGAAGAGATTAATGAGCAGTGGGCACGTTTGTCCGTAGGTAAATTTGCGTATTTACTGTCCGTAGGTGCAGCACTTAATGAACCCTTCAAAATAAATATGCATTATATTTTAAAATAACCAAGGGGCAATTGGATGAGAGGGCTGCATAGACTTGACAATGTGGAGTTGCTTACCCAATTCATTTCGCTTTGGGACAAGATTCAGAGAGTCCACCTCTCTTACTCCCTCCGTCCGGATTTATTAGGCCTCTTAGCATCACAAGCATGTCCTTTTTTATAAAGGCTCGCTTTGAAAAGGTGCATGCATGCAATCATTTCATTGCATTCTTACTCCCTCCGTCCGGATTTATTAGGCCTCTTAGCATCACAAGCATGTCCTTTTTTATAAAGGCTCGCTTTGAAAAGGTGCATGCATGCAATCATTTCATTGGTTGCATTGAAAGACATTGTTGTTGGTGCCATGACTGGGAAATTAATACACTTCATGCGTGCTTTTTGATTGGCTGTATGCATGTGACAAAGTGCATTAGGAGTGGAATGAAAGAATTAATGTGAGTAAATTACCGATACGAACATCTGCACCCGCACACCCACGCTCGCGTGCACGCCAGCTCACACACAGTCTAATGTTCATCTCCCCACTCACCGGCAGTGTCCCCATCTCTCTCACACACACACACACACTTGTGTATGAATCCATATGCACATGGCCACACACCAGCACAGACTCCCTAGCACACGCCCGAACCCAGCCCACAAATAGGCACACACAAAAGAAACCTAAACAGGAAAAAAGGAAGGAAAAGAAAAGACTAGGTACAAATAAAAAAAACTACTATACAAGTAAAAAATTAGGCAATTTGTAAAGGAGATAATTTCTCATTACAAAAATCTATATATATTTTTGAAACGGAGGCAAAAGTTTTGCCTCATCCATTAAATAAGGGAGTATAGAGTTTGTTACAAGTAACCCGAATACACGACATGAGATTACTCTAGCAAAATAATGAACCCTAATTACTTCGCACGGGCGATGACCAAAGGTTGGCCTCGGTCTCGATGGAGGCAAGCAATATAGTCGGTGGTGCGCTCTTGTACTTGAAGACTCTTGCGTTTCACTCGTTCGAGATAGTCCATGAAATAAGCATGGTTAGGGACGCCTTAGCTTTACAGAAATCTATATTCGACTCTTACAGGTTCGTCGAGGAGCCGCGAGACAGTGAAGGCATCCAGAAGCCTTCCTTGACCATTTCAATCGGTCATCTGGAACCACCTGGAACTAGATATGCTTGCCATGGTTTTGCAAGCCGGTTTCATTTCCTTGAAGATCCCTTGAAAGTTTCCTAATCGATCTACCCTATATAATAGTATGAATCTAATTTGTGCATCGCAGTCACCCTCGTAAAAGGTGAAAACATGAATGCAAAAATCTTTTCTATACATAAGATATTGGTCTTAATTTCAATCTTTGTTGTAGAGAAAATTTGTAACGGTTTAGGTGAACGTTTTATTAACAGCATGAAGTGTGGTGTAGTGCGGACGAAAAGATGCCACAGAATGCAGCACCCGCGAAGGCACGGACACGTAGGTGCGTGCATCGTAGTATTAATTAAAAGTTCAAGCGGAGATACATGGAGGATCCTGAGGCGTGACTCAGCAGTGCTAACTAAAAGATGCGGAATTAAGCAAGTGTGCGTCCACACTTGATCTTGTTGAACCCTGGCTTGTCATGCATAACATGAAAGTGAATTGCAGAAAACCACCACATTGATGCATAAGTTTGCAGGAAACACTGGTTTACGATTTTGGGACTAAAAACACCAATTCTTAGCCTATTTTTTTTGCAAAAAATACTGATCAGTAGCTTAAGTCATTTTAACCATTATTATGGCATATGGGTCCCGCATTTGATGATATGGCGTAACATTGCATGTTGGACATCGTTAGACGAGGTATTTTATATTTACAAAGCAGTCCTGTAGTTTTATATGGACATCCTTCAATCAAAACAAAAGAAATCAAGTTCATTCATGGATTTGGGCTCCCCAAACAGCCGAGCAGAGTAGCAGCATGCCGGACATGGGTAATGGGTCTCGTCGACGGAACGCGAGCAGAGGGCACGGCTGCGGCACAAGGGCATACTCAAGGCGCATGGGAGCCTGCTATTGCGGACGTCGAGCAAGGGCGCCAGAGGCTGGGCCCGAGGCGCGGCGTGCAACCCGACCTCAGCGTCGCAGCTCGGCAACAACGGACGCGAATGAAGAAAATATGCCCTAGAGGCAATAATAAAGTTGTTATTTTATATTTCCTTATTCATGATAAAGGTTTATTATTCATGCTAGAAATGTATTGATCAGAAACCTAAATACATGTATGGATATATAAACAAGCACCGTGTCCTTAGTGAGACTCTACTATAGCTCATTGATCAAAGATGGTTAAGGTTTCCTAACCATGGACATGAGTTGTCATTTGATAACGAGATTACATAATTAGGAGAATGATGTGATGGACAAGACCCATCCATTAGCTTAGCATAATAATTGTTTAGTTTTATTGCTATTGCTTTCTTCATGTCAAATACATATTCCTTCAACTATGAGATTATGCAACTCCCGGATACCGGAGGAATGCCTTGTGTGCTATCAAACGTCACAACGTAACTGAGTGATTATAAATATGCTCTACATGTATCTCCAAAGATGTCTGTTGAGTTGGCATAGATCGAGATTAGGATTTGTCACTCTGAGTATCGGAAAGGTATCTCTGGGCCCTCTCGGTAATACACATCATAAGCTTGCAAGCAAACGACTAAGGAGTTAGTCATGAGGTGATGTATTACAGAACGAGTAAAGAGACTTGCCGGTAACGAGATTGAACTAGGTATGAAGATATTGATGATCGAATATCGGACAAGTAACATACTGATAGACAAAGGAAATTACGTATGTTGTCATAATGGTTCTTTCGATAAAGATCTTCATAGAATATGTAGGAGCCAATATGAGCATCCAGGTTCCGCTATTGGTTATTGATCGGAGAGGTGTCTCGGTCATGTCTACATAGTTCTCGAACCCATAGGGTCCGCATGCTTAATGTTCGATGATGATATTGTATTGTATGAGTTATGTGATTTGGTGATCGAATGTTGTTCGGAGTCCCGGATGAGATCACAGACAAGAAGAGGAGTCTGGAAATGGTTGAGAGGTAAAGACTGATATATAGGACGATAGAAAATGAATAAATGTTGTTTGGAGTCCCGGATGAGATCATGAATGAACCTTTTAATTGTCCTAATGTTCTACTTGTAATATACAGCAAAAATAATGATACATACTAAAGAGCTCAAATTATTATGAATAAAACTTATGGCACACTTATAATTTTATATCAAGAATAATGGCCAGAGCATAAAAAACTGTCTGCACTGTCTAGTTACGTAAAGACTTATGAACAGAAAATTATGACCAGAGCATAAAAAATTGCCTACATTTTTAACACCCTAATTGCAGACCTAATTCTATCAGTCATCTAAGAAGATAATGTTGGGAAACGTAGTAATTTCAAAAAAAAATCCTACGCACACGCAAGATCATGGTGATGCATAGCAACCAGAGGGGAGAGTGTCGTCCACGTACCCTCGTAGACCGAAACCGGAAGCGTAAGCACAACACGGTTGATGTAGTGGTACGTCTTCACGATCCGACTGATCCCAGTACCGAACGTATGGCACCTCCGAGTTCAGCACACGTTCAGCTCGATGATGTCCCACGAACTCCGATCCAGCAGAGCTTTGCGGGAGAGTTCCGTCAGCACGACGGTGTGATGACGGTGTTGATGATGCTACAGACGCAGGGCTTCGCCTTAGCACCGCTATGATATTACCGTGGTGGAATATGATGGAGGGGGCACCGCGCACGGCTAAGAGATTAATGATCAATTGTTGTGTCTAGAGGTGCCCCCTTACCCCCGTATATAAAGGAGTGGAGGAGGGGGAGGGCCGACCCTCCTATGGCGCGCCCTGGAGGAGTCCTACTCCCACCGGGAGTAGGATTCCCCCCCCCCCCCTTCCAAGTAGTAGGAGTAGGAGTCAAGGAAAGGGAAAAGAGAAGAGAAGGAAGGAGGGGGTGCAGCCCCTCCCCTTAGTCCAATTCAGACTAGGCCTTGGGGGGGGAGCAGCCCCCCCTCTCTCTTTCCCCTAAAGCCCAATAAGGCCCATATACTCCCCGGCAAATTCCCGTAACTCTCCGGTACTCCGAAAAATACCCGAATAACTCAGAACCTTTCCGATGTCCGAATATAGTCGCCCAATATATCAATCTTTACGTCTCCGCCATTTCGAGACTCCTCATCATGTCCCCGATCTCATCTGAGACTCCGAACTACCTTCAGTACATCAAAACACATAACTCATAATGTAAATCGTCACCGAACATTAAGCGTGTGGACCCTACGAGTTCGAGAACTATGTAGACATGACCGAGACACGTCTCCGGTTAATAACCAATAGCGGAACCTGGATGCTCATATTGGCTCCCACATATTCTACGAAGATCTTTATCGGTCAAACCGCATAACAACATACATTTGTTCCCTTTGTCATCGGTATGTTACTTGCCCGAGATTCGATCGTCGGTATCTCAATACCTAGTTCAATCTCGTTACCGGCAAGTCTCTTTAGTCGTTCCGTAATGCATCATCCTGCAACTAACTCATTAGTCACATTGCTTGCAAGGCTTATGGTGATGTACATTACCGAGAAGGCCCAGAGATACCTCTCCGACAATCGGAGTGACAAATCCTAATCTCGAAATATGCCAACTCAACAAGTACCTTCGGAGACACCTGTAGAGCACCTTTATAACACCCAGTTACGTTGTGACGTTTGGTAGCACACAAAGTGTTCCTCCGGTAAACGGGAGTTGCATAATCTCATAGTCATAGGAACATGTATAAGTCATGAAGAAAGCAATAGCAACATACTAAACGATCAAGTGCTAAGCTAACGGAATGGGTCAAGTCAATCACATCATTCTCTTATGATGTGATCCCATTAATCAAATGACAACTCATGTCTATTGCTAGGGAACTTAACCATCTTTGATTCAACGAGCTCGTCAAGTGGAGGCATACTAGTGACATTATGTTTGTCTATGTATTCACACATGTACTAAGTTTCCGGTTAATACAATTCTAGCATGAATAATAAACATTTATCATGAAATAAGGAAATAATTAATAATTTTATTATTGCCTCTAGGGCATATTTCCTTCGGTCTTCCACTTACACTAGAGTCAATAATCTAGTTCATATCACCATGTGATTTAACACCAATATTCACATCTGTATGTGATTAATACCCATAGTTCACATTGTCATGTGATCAACACCCAAAGGGTTTACTAGAGTCAATAATCTAGTTCACATCGCTATGTGATTAACACCCAAAGTGTACTAAGGTATGATCATGTTTTGCTCGTGAGAGAAGCTTAGTCAACGAGTCTGTCATGTTCAGAGCCGTATGTATTTTGCAAATATTATATGTCTACAATGCTCTGCACGGAGCTACTCTAGCTAATTGCTCCCACTTTCAATATGTATCCAGATTGAGACTTAGAGTCATCTAGATTAGTGTAAAAGCTTGCATCGATGTAACTCTTTACGACGAACTCTTTTATCACCTCCATAATCGAGAAACATATCCTTAGTCCTCACTAAGGATATTCTTGACCGCAATCCAGTGATCTACTCCTAGATCAAAATTGTACTCCCTTGCCAAACTCAGAGCAAGGTATACAATAGGCCTGGTACATAGCATATCATACTTTATAGAACCTATGACTGAGGCATAGGGAATGACTTTCATTCTCTTTCTATTTTCTGTTGTGGTCAGGTTTTGAGTCTCACTCAACTTCACACCTTGTAACACAAGCAAGAACTCCTTCTTTGACTGTTCCATTTTGAACTACTTCAAAATCTTATCAAGGTATGTACTCATTGAAAAATTCTTATCAAGTGTCTTGATCTATCTCTATAGATCTTGATGCTCAATGTGTAAGCGGCTTCACCGAGGTATTTCTTTGAAAAACTCTTTTCAAATATCCCTTTATGCTATCCATAATTTCTATATCATTTCCAATCAACAATATGGCATCCACATATAATATTAGAAATGCTACAGAGCTCCCACTCACTTTCTTGTAAATACAGGCTTCTTCAAAAGTCTGCATAAAACCATATGCTTTGATCAACTCATCAAAGCGTATATTCCAACTCTGAGAGGCTTGCACCAGTCCATAAATGGATCGTTGGAGCTTGCACACTTTGTTAGCACCTTTAGGATTGACAAAACCTTCTGGTTGCATCATATACAACTCTTCTTTAATAAATCCATTAAGGAATGCAGTTTTGACATCCATTTGCCAGATTTCATAAAATATGGCAATTGCTAACATGATTCGGAGAGACTTAAGCATCGATACGAGTGAGAAAATCTCATCGTATTCAACACCTTGAACTTGTCGAAAAACCGTTTGCGACAACTCGAACTATGTAGATAGTAACACTACTATCAGTGTCCGTCTTCCTGTTGAAGACCCATTTATTTTCTATGGCTTGCCGATCATCGGGCAAGTCAACCAAAGTCCACACTTTGTTCTCATACATGGATCCCATCTCAGATTTCATGGCCTCAAGCCATTTTGCGGAATCTGGGCTCATCATTGCTTCCTCATAGTTCATAGGTTCATTATGGTCTAGTAACATGACTTCCAGAATAGGATTACCGTACCACTCTGGTGCAGACTCTACTTTGGAAGACCTACGAGATTCTGTAGTAACCTAATCTGAAGTTTCATGATCATCATCATTAGCTTCCTCACTAATTGGTGTAGGAATCACTCGAACTGATTTCTGTGATGAACTACTTTCCAATTCGGGAGAAGGTACAATTACCTTATCAAGCTCTACTTTCCTCCCACTCACTTCTTTTGAGAGAAAATCCTTCTCTAGAAAGGATCCATCTTAGCAATGAATATCTTGGCTTCAGATCTGTGATAGAAGGTGTACCCAATAGTTTCCTTTGGGTATTCTATGAAGACGCACTTCTCCAATTTGGGTTCGAGCTTATCAGGTTGAAACTTTTTCACATAAACATCGCAGTCCCAAACTTTAAGAAACGACAACTTTGGTTTCTTGCCAAACCGCAGTACATAAGGCGTTGTCTGAACACATTTTGATGGTGCCCTATTTAAAGTGAATGCAGCTGTCTCTAATGCATAACACCAAAACGATAGTGGTAAACCGGTAAGATACATCATAGATCGCACCATATCCAATACAGTGCAGTTACGACGTTCGGACACACCATAACGTTGTGGTCTTCCAGGTGGCGTGAGCTGTGAAACTATTCCACATTGTTTTATATGAAGGCCAAACTCGTAACTCAAATATTCTCCCCACGATCAGATCGTAGAAACTTGATTTTCTTGTTATGATGATTCTCCACTTCACTCTGAAATTCTTTGAACTTTTCAAATGTTTCAGACTTGTGTTTGATTAAGTAGATATACTCATATCTGCTCAAATAGTCTATGAAGGTCAGGAAATAACGATACCCGCCACGAGCATCAACACTCATTGGACCGCATACATCGGTATGTATTATTTCCATCAAGTCAGTAGCTCGTTCCATTGTTCCGGAGAACGGAGTTTTAGTCATCTTGCCCAAAAGACACGGTTCGCAAGCATCAAATGATTCATAACCAAGTGATTCCAAAAGTCCATCTTAATGGAGTTTCTTCATGCGCTTTACACCGATATGACCCAAACGGCAGTGCCACAAATAAGTTGCACTATCATTATCAACTTTGCATCTTTTGGCATCAATATTATGAATATGTGTATCACTACGATCGAGATCCAGCAAACTATTCTCATTGGGTGTATGACCATCGAAGGTTTAATTCATGTAAACAGAACAACAATTATTCTCTGACTTTAAATGAATAACCGTATTGCAATAAACATAATCAAATCATATTCATGCTCAAAGCAAACATCAAATAACATTTATTTAGGTTTAACACTAATCCCGAAAGTATAGGGAGTGTGCGATGATGATCATACCAATCTTGGAACCACTTCCAACACACATCGTCACTTCACCCTCAAGTAGTCTCTATTTATTCTGTAACTCCTGTTTTGAGTTACTAATTTTTAGGAACCGAACAAGTATCAAATACCCAAGGTCTACTATAAACACTAGTAAGGGACACATCAATAACCTGTATATCGAATATACCCTTGTTCGCTTTGCCATCCTACTTATCCACCAAATGTTCAGGGTATTTCCGCTTCCAGTGACCATTTCCTTTGCAGCAGAAGCACTCAGTTTCAGGCGTTGGTTCAGCTTTGGGCTTCTTCACGAGAGTGACAACTTGCTTGCCATTCTACTTGAAGTTTCCCTTTCTTTCCCTTTGCTCTTTTCTTGAAACTAGTGGTCTTGTCAATCGTCAACACATGATGCTCTTTCTTGATTTCTACCTTCGTCGATTTCAACATCACAAAGAGCTCGGGAATCGTTTTCGTCATCCCTTGCATACTATAGTTCATCACGAAGTTCTAGTAACTTGGTGATGGTGACTAGAGAACTCTGTTAATCACTATCTTATCTGGAAGATTAACTCCCACTTTGATTCAAGTGATTGTAGTACCCAGACAATCTGAGCACATGCTCACTAGTTGAGCAATTCTCCTCCATCTTTTAGTTATAGAACTTGTTGGGGACTTCATATCTCTCAACTCGGGTATTTGCTTGAAATATTAACTTCAACTCCTGGAACATCTCATATGGTCCATGACGTTCAAAACGTCTTTGAAGTCCCGATTCTAAGCCATTAAGCATGGTGCACTAAACTATCAAGTAGTCATCATATTGAGCCAGCCAAACATTCATAACATCTACATCTGCTCCTGCAATAAGTCTGTCACCTAGCGGTGCATCAAGGACATAATTCTTCTATGCACCAATGACGATAAACCTCAGATCACGGACCCAGTCCACATCATTGCTACTATCATCTTTCAACTTAGTTTTCTCTAGGAACATGTAAAAACATAGGGAAGCAACAACGCGAGCTATTGATCTACAACATAATTTGCAAAATACTATAAGGACTAAGTTCATGATAAATTAAAGTTCAATTAATCATATTACTTAAGAACTCCCACTTAGATAGACATCCCTCTAATCATCCAAGTGATCATGTGATCCAAATCAACTAAACCATGTCCGATCATCACGTGAGATGGAGTAGTTTTCAATGGTGAACATCACTATGTTGATCATATCTACTATATGATTCAGGCTCGACCTTTCGGTCTCCAGTGTTCCGAGGCCATATCTGCATATGCTAGGCTCGCCAAGTTTAACTCGAGTATTCTGCGTGTGCAAAACTGGCTTGCACCTGTTGTAGATGAACGCTGAGCTTATCACACCCGATCATCACGTGGTGTCTCGGCACGACGAACTTTGGCAACGGTGCATACTCAGGGAGAACACTTTTACCTTGAAATTTAGTGAGAGATCATCTTATAAAGCTACCGTCGAACTAAGCAAATTAAGATGTATAAAAGATAAACATCACATGCAATCAAAATATGTGACATGATATGGCCATCATCATCTTGTGCCTTTGATCTCCATCTCCAAAGCATCGTCATGATCTCCATCGTCACCGGCATGACACCATGATCTCCATCATCTTGATCTATATCAATGTGTCATCACAAGGTCGTCTCATCAACTATTGCTCTTGCAACTATTGCTATCGCATGCGATAAAGTAAAGCAATTATTTGGCGATTGCATCTTATGCAATAAAGAGACAAACATAAGGCTTCTGCCAGTTGAGGATAACTTCAAGAAAACATGATCATCTCATACAACAACTTATCTCATCACGTCTTGACCATATCACATCACAACATGCCCTGCAAAAACAAGTTAGACGTCCTCTACTTTGTTGTTGCAAGTTTTACGTGGCTGCTACGGGCTTTAGCAAGAACCGTTCTTACCTACGCATAAGAACCACATCGATATTTCGTCCAGTTAGTGATGTTTTAACCATCACAAGGACCGGGTGAAGGAAATATGCCCTAGAGGCAATAATAAAGTTATTATTTATTTCCTCATATCATGATAAATGTTTATTATTCATGCTAGAATTGTATTAACCAGAAACATGATACATGTGTGAGTACATAGACAAACATATAGTCACTAATATGCCTCTACTTGACTAGCTCATTAATCAAAGATGGTTATGTTTCCTACCCATAGACATGTGTTGTCATTTGATTAATGAGATCACATCATTAGGAGAATGATGTGATTGACATGACCCATTCCGTTAGCCTAGCACTTGATCGTTTAGTATATTGCTATTGCTTTCTTCATGACTTATACATGTTCCTGTAACTATGAGATTATGCAACTCCCGTTTACCGGAGGAACACTTTGGGTGCTACCAAACGTCACAACGTAACTGGGTGATTATAAAGGAGTACTACAGGTGTCTCCGAAGTTACATGTTGGGTTGGCATATTTCGAGATTAGGTTTTGTCACTCCGATTGTCGGAGATGTATCTCTGGGGCCTCTCGGTAATGCACATCACTATAAGCCTTGCAAGCAATGTAGCTAATGAGTTATTTACGGAATGATATATTACATAACGAGTAAAGAGACTTGCCGGTAACGAGATTGAACTAGGTATTGGATACCGACGATCAAATCTCGGGCAAGTAACATACCGATGACAAAGGGAACAACGTATGTTGTTATGCGGTTTGACCGAAAAGATCTTCGTACAATATGTGGGAGCCAATATGGGCATCCAGGTCCCGCTGTTGGTTATTGACCGGAAACAAGTTCTAGGTCATGACTACATAGTTCTCGAACCCGTAGGGTCCGCACACTTAACGTTTCATTGACGATATAGTATTATATGAGTTATGTATGTTGGTAACTGAATGTTGTTCGGAGTCGCGAATGAGATCATGGACATGACGAGGAACTCCGGAATGGTCCGGAGATAAAGTTTGATATATGGGATAATAGTGTTTGATCTCCGGAAGAGTTCCGGAATTCACCGGAAGGGGTTCCGGATGTTTCCCGAAATGTTTGGGTACAAGAACACGTTATTTGGGCCAAAGGGGAAAGCCCACAAGGTTTTTGGAAAGCGCAAAAGGAAGTTTTGCGGAGTCCAGGGGCCAGACGCCAGGGTCCCTGGCGTCTGGGTCCAGACGCCGGGAACCCTGGCGTCTGGCCCTGGAGTCCGAGAAGGACTCTTGCCTTTCGGGTGAAACCGAATTTGTGGAGGCTTTTACTCCAAGTTTCGACCCCAATGCTCAACATATAAATAGAGGGGCAGGGTTAGCACCAAAGACACATCAAGAAACACCAAGCCGTGTGCCGGCAACCCCGTCCCCTCTAGTTCATCCTCCGTCATAGTTTCCGTAGTGCTTAGGCGAAGCCCTGCGGAGATTGTTCTTCACCAACACCGTCACCACGCCGTCGTGCTACCGGAACTCATCTACTACTTCGCCCGTCTTGCTGGATCGAGAAGGCGAGGACGTCATCGAGCTGAACGTGTGCAGAACTCGGAGGTGCCGTGCGTTCGGTACTTGGATCGGTCGGATCGTGAAGACGTACGACTACATCAACCGCGTTGATAAACGCTTCCGCTTAGTGATCTTCAAGGGTATGAAGATACACTCCTCCTCTCGTTGCTATGCATCACCATGATCCTGTGTGTGCGTAGGAAAATTTTTAAATTACTATGTTCCCCAACAGTGGCATCCGAGCCTAGGTTTTATGCGTAGATGTCATATGCACGAGTAGAACACAAGTGAGTTGTGGGCGATACAAGTCATACTGCTTACCAACATGTCATACTTTGGCTCAGCGGTATTGTGAGATGAAGCGGCCCGGACCGACATTACGCGTACGCTTACACGAGACTAGTTTCAGCGTTACGAGCACTCGTGCTTAAAGGTGACTGGCGGGTGTCTGTCTCTCTCTCTTTAGCTGAATCGAGTGTGGCTACGCCCGGTCCTTGCGAAGGTTAAAACAACATTAACTTGACGAACTATCGTTGTGGTTTTGATGCGTAGGTAAGAACGGTTCTTGCTAAGCCCATAGCAGCCACGTAAAATTTGCAACAACAAAGTAGAGGACGTCTAACTTGTTTTTGCAGGGCATGTTGTGATGTGATATGGTCAAGACGTGATGCTATATTTTATTGTATGAGATGATCATGTTTTGTAACCGAAGTTATCGGCAACTGGCAGGAGCCATATGGTTGTCGCTTTATTGTATGAAATGCAAATGCCCTATAATTGCTTTACTTTATCACTAAACGGTAGCGATAGTCGTAGAAGCAATAGATGGTGTAACAACAACGATGCTACGATGGAGATCAAGGTGTCGCGCCGGTGACGATGGTGATCATGACGGTGCTTCGAAGATGGAGATCACAAGCAGAAGATGATGATGGCCATATCATATCACTTATATTGATTGCATCTGATGTTTATCCTTTATGCATCTTATCTTGCTTTGATTGACGGTAGCATTTTAAGATGATCTCTCACTAAAATTATCAAGAAGTGTTCTCCCTGAGTATGCACCGTTGCGAAAGTTCTTCGTGCTGAGACACCACGTGATGATCGGGTGTGATAGGCTATACGTTCAAATACAACAGGTGCAAAACAGTTGCACACGCGGAATACTCAGGTTAAACTTGACGAGCCTAGCATATACAGATATGGCCTCGGAACACGGAGACCGAAAGGTCGAGCGTGAATCATATAGTAGATATGATCAACATATTGATGTTCACTGTTGAAACTACTCCATCTCACGTGATGATCGGACATGGTGTAGTTGATATGGATCACGTAATCACTTAGAAGATTAGAGAGATGTTTATCTAAGTGGGAGTTCTTAAGTAATATGATTAATTGGACTTAAATTTATCATGAACTTAGTACCTGATAGTATTTTGCTTGTCTATGTTTGTTGTAGATAGATGGCTCGTGCTGTTGTTCCGTTGAATTTTAATGCGTTCCTTGAGAAAGCAAAGTTGAAAGATGATGGTAGCAATTACACGGACTGGGTCCGTAACCTGAGGATTATCCTCATTGCTGCATAGAAGAATTACGTCCTGGAAGCACCACTGGGTGCCAGGCCTGCTGCTGATGCAACTGACGATGTTAAGAACGTCTGGCAGAGCAAAGCTGATGACTACTCGGTAGTTCAGTGTGCCATGCTTTACGGCTTAGAATCGGGTCTTCAATGATGTTTTGAACGTCATGGAGCATATGAGATGTTCCAGGAGTTGAAGTTAATATTTCAAGCAAATGCCCGGATTGAGAGATATGAAGTCTCCAATAAGTTCTATAGCTGCAAGATGGAGGAGAATAGTTCTGTCAGTGAACACATACTCAAAATGTCTGGGTATAATAATCACTTGATTCAACTGGGGGTTAATCTTCCTGATGATAGTGTCATTGACAGAATTCTTCAATCACTGCCACCAAGCTACAAGAGCTTCGTGATGAACTATAATATGCAAGGAATGGACAAGACTATTCCCGAGCTCTTCGCAATGCTAAAAGCCGCGGCGGTAGAAATCAAGAAGGAGCATCAAGTGTTGATGGTTAACAAGACCACCAGTTTCAAGAAAAAGGGCAAAGGGAAGAAGAAGGGGAACTTCAAGAAGAACAGCAAACAAGTTGCTGCTCAAGAGAAGAAACCCAAGTCTGGACCTAAGCCTGAGACTGAGTGCTTCTACTGCAAGCAGACTGGACACTGGAAGCGGAACTGCCCCAAGTATTTGGCGGATAAGAAGGATGGCAAAGTGAACAAAGGTATATGTGATATACATGTTATTGATGTGTACCTCACTAATGCTCGCAGTAGTACCTGGGTATTTGATACTGGTTCTGTTGCTAATATTTGCAACTCGAAATAGGGACTACGGATTAAGCGAAGATTGGCTAAGGACGAGGTGACGATGCGCGTGGGAAATGGTTCCAAAGTCGATGTGATCGCGGTCGGCATGCTACCTCTACATCTACCATCGGGATTAGTTTTAGACCTAAATAATTGTTATTTGGTGCCAGCGTTGAGCATGAACATTATATCTGGATCTTGTTTAATGTGAGACGGTTATTCATTTAAGTCAGAGAATAATGGTTGTTCTATTTATATGAGTAATATCTTTTATGGTCATGCACCCTTGAAGAGTGGTCTATTTTTATTGAATCTCGATAGTAGTGATACACATATTCATAGTGTTGAAACCAAAAGATACAGAGTTGATAATGATAGTGCAACTTATTTGTGGCACTGCCGTTTAGGTCATATCGGTGTAAAGCGCATGAAGAAACTCCATTCTGATGGGATTTTGGAATCACTTGATTATGAATCACTTGGTACTTGCGAACCATGCCTCATGGGCAAGATGACTAAAACGCCGTTCTCCGGAACTATGGAGCGAGCAACTGATTTGTTGGAAATCATACATACTGATGTTTGTGGTCCAATGAATGTTGAGGCTCGCGGCGGGTATCGTTATTTTCTCACATTCACAGATGATTTGAGCAGATATGGGTATATCTACTTAATGAAACACAAGTCTGAAACATTTGAAAAGTTCAAAGAATTTCAGAGTGAAGGGGAAAATCATCGTAACAAGAAAATAAAATTTCTACGATCTGATCGTGGAGGAGAATATTTGAGTTACGAGTTTGGTTTACATTTGAAGAAATGCGGAATAGTTTCGCAACTCACGCCACCCGAAACACCACAACGAAATGGTGTGTCCGAACGTTGTAATCGTACTTTACTAGATATGGTGCGATCTATGATGTCTCTTACTGATTTACCGCTATCATTTTGGGGTTATGCTTTAGAGACGGCCGCATTCACGTTAAATAGGGCACCATCAAAATCCGTTGAGACGACGCCTTATGAACTGTGGTTTGGCAAGAAACCAAAGTTGTCGTTTCTTAAAGTTTGGGGCTGCGATGCTTATGTGAAGAAACTTCAACCAGATAAGCTCGAACCCAAATCGGAGAAATGTGTCTTCATAGGATACCCAAAAGAGACTGTTGGGTACACCTTCTATCACAGATCTGAAGGAAAGATTTTCGTTGCTAAATTCGGATCCTTTCAAGAGAAGGAGTTTCTCTCGAAAGAAGTGAGTGGGAGGAAAGTAGAACTTGATGAGGTAACTGTACCTGCTCCCTTATTGGAAAGTAGTTCATCACAGGAACCGGTTCCTGTGACAACTACACCAATCAGTGAGGAAGCTAATGATATTGATCATGAAACTTCAGATCAAGTTTCTACTGAACCTCGTAGGTCTACCAGAGTGGTACGGTAATCCTATTCTGGAAGTCATGTTACTTGACCATGATGAACCTACGAACTATGAGGAAGCGATGATGAGCCCAGATTCCGCAAAATGGCTAGAGGCCATGAAATCTGAGATGGGATCCATGTATGAGAACAAAGTATGGACTTTGGTTGACTTGCCCGATGATCGGCAAGCCATTGAGAATAAATGGATTTTTAAGAAGAAGACTGACGCTGATGGTAATGTAACTGTCTATAAAGCTCGACTTGTTGCAAAAGGTTTTCGACAAGTTCAAGGGGTTGACTACGATGAGACTTTCTCACCCGTAGCGATGCTTAAGTCTGTCCGAATCATGTTAGCAATTGCTGCATTTTATGATTATGAAATATGGAAAATGGATGTCAAAACTGCATTCTTGAATGGATTTCTGGAAGAAGAGTTGTATATGATGCAGCCAGAAGGTTTTGTTGATCCAAAAGGTGCTAACAAAGTGTGCAAGCTCCAGCGATCCATTTATGGACTGGTGCAAGCATCTCGGAGTTGGAATAAACGCTTCGATAGTGTGATCAAAGCATATGGTTTTATACAGACTTTTGGAGAAGCCTGTATTTACAAGAAAGTGAGTGGGAGCTCTGTAGCATTTCTGATATTATATGTAGATGGCATATTATTAATTGGAAATGATATAGAATTTCTGGATAGCATAAAGGGATACTTGAATAAAAGTTTTTCTATGAAAGACCTCGGTGAAGCTGCTTATATATTGGGCATCAAGATTTATAGAGATAGATCAAGACGCTTAATTGGACTTTCACAAAGCACATACCTTGATAAAATTTTGAAAAAGTTCAAAATGGATCAGGCAAAGAAAGGGTTCTTGCCCGTACTACAAGGTGTGAAGTTGAGTCAAACTCAATGCCCGACCACAGCAGAAGATAGAGAGAAAATGAAAGATGTTCCCTATGCTTCAGCCATAGGCTCTATCATGTATGCAATGTTGTGTACCAGACCTGACGTGTGCTTAGCAATAAGCTTGGCAGGAAGGTACCAAAGTAATCCAGGAGTGGATCACTGGACAGCGGTCAAGAACATCCTGAAATACCTGAAAAGGACTAAGGATATGTTTCTCGTATATGGAGGTGACAAAGAGCTAGTCGTAAATGGTTACGTCGATGCAAGCTTTGACACTGATCCGGACGATTCTAAATCGCAAACCGGATACGTGTTTTTATTAAACGGTGGAGCTGTAAGTTGGTGCAGTTCTAAACAAAGCGTCGTAGCGGGATCTACATGTGAAGCGGAGTACATAGCTGCTTCAGAAGCAGCAAATGAAGGAGTCTGGATGAAGGAGTTCATTTCCGATCTAGGTGTCATACCTAGTGCATCGGGACCAATGAAGATCTTCTGTGATAATACTGGTGCAATTGCCTTGGCAAAGGAATCCAGATTTCACAAGAGGACCAAGAACATCAAGAGACGCTTCAATTCCATCCAGGACCAAGTCCAGGTGGGAGACATAGAGATTTGCAAGATACATACGGATCTGAATGTTGCAGACCCATTGACTAAGCCTCTTCCATGTGCAAAACATGATCAGCACCAAGACTCCATGGGTGTTAGAATCATTACTGTGTAATCTAGATTATTGACTCTAGTGCAAGTTGGAGACTGAAGGAAATATGCCCTAGAGGCAATAATAAAGTTATTATTTATTTCCTCATATCATGATAAATGTTTATTATTCATGCTAGAATTGTATTAACCGGAAACATGATACATGTGTGAGTACATAGACAGACATATAGTCACTAGTATGCCTCTACTTGACTAGCTCATTAATCAAAGACGGTTATGTTTCCTAACCATAGACATGTGTTGTCATTTGATTAATGAGATCACATCATTAGGAGAATGATGTGATTGACATGACCCATTCCGTTAGCCTAGCACTTGATCGTTTAGTATATTGCTATTGCTTTCTTCATGACTTATACATGTTCCTGTAACTATGAGATTATGCAACTCCCGTTTACCGGAGGAACACTTTGGGTGCTACCAAACGTCACAACGTAACTGGGTGATTATAAAGGAGTACTACAGGTGTCTCCGAAGGTACATGTTGGGTTGGCGTATTTCGAGATTAGGTTTTGTCACTCCGATTGTCGGAGAGGTATCTCTGGGCCCTCTCGGTAATGCACATCACTATAAGCCTTGCAAGCAATGTAGATAATGAGTTAGTTACGGAATGATGTATTACATAACGAGTAAAGAGACTTGCCGGTAACGAGATTGAACTAGGTATTGGATACCGACGATCAAATCTCGGGCAAGTAACATACCGATGACAAAGGGAACAACGTATGTTGTTATGCGGTTTGACCGATAAAGATCTTCGTAGAATATGTGGGAGCCAATATGGGCATTCAGGTCCCGCTATTGGTTATTGACCAGAAACAAGTTCTAGGTCATGACTACATAGTTCTCGAACCCGTAGGGTCCGCACGCTTAACGTTTCGTTGATGATATAGTATTATATGAGTTATGTATGTTGGTAACCGAATGTTGTTCGGAGTCGCGAATGAGATCATGGACATGACGAGGAACTCCGGAATGGTCCGGAGATAAAGTTTGATATATGGGATAATAGTGTTTGATCTCCGGAAGAGTTCCGGAATTCAACGGAAGGGGTTCCGGATGTTTCCGAAATGTTTGGGTACGAGAACACGTTATTTGGGCCAAAGGGGAAAGCCCACAAGGTTTTTGGAAAGCGCAAATGGAAGTTTTGCGGAGTCCAGAGGCCAGACGCTAGGGTCCCTGGCGTCTGGGTCCAGACGCCGGGAACCCTGGCGTCTGGCCCTGGAGTCCGAGAAGGACTCTTGCCTTTCGGGTGAAACCGACTTTTTGGAGGCTTTTACTCCAAGTTTCGACCCCAAGGCTCAACATATAAATAGAGGGGCAGGGCTAGCACCAAAGACACATCAAGAAACACCAAGCCGTGTGCCGGCAACCCCGTCCCCTCTAGTTCATCCTCCGTCATAGTATCCGTAGTGCTTAGGCGAAGCCCTGCGGAGATTGTTCTTCACCAACGCCGTCACCACGCCGTCGTGCTGCCGGAACTCATTTACTACTTCGCCCGTCTTGCTGGATCGAGAAGGCGAGGACGTCATCGAGCTGAACGTGTGCAGAACTCGGAGGTGCCGTGCGTTCGGTACTTGGATCGGTCGGATCGTGAAGACATACGACTATATCAACCGCGTTGGTAAACGCTTCTGCTTAGCGATCTTCAAGGGTATGAAGATACACTGCTCCTCTCGTTGCTATGCATCACCATGATCCTGTGTGTGCGTAGGAAAATTTTGAAATTACTACGTTCCGCAACACCGGGCATAGCCACACTGGGTTCAACTAAAGTTGAAGAAACTGACACCCGTCAGCCACCTGTGTGCGAAGCACGTCGGTAGAACCAGTCTCGCGTAAGCGTACGCGTAATGTCGGTCCGGGCCGCTTCATCCAACAATACCGCTGAACCAAAGTATGACATGCTGGTAAGAAGTATGACTTGTATCGCCCACAACTCACTTGTGTTCTACTCGTCATATAACATCTACGCATAAACCTGGCTCGCATGCGATTGTTGGGGAACGTAGTAATTTTAAAAAAAATCCTACGCACACGCAAGATCATGGTGATGCATAGCAACGAGAGGGGAGAGTGTCGTCCACGTACCCTCGTAGAACGAAAGCGGAAGCATTAGCACAACGCGGTAGATGTAGTCGTACGTCTTCACGATCCGACCGATCCAAGTACCGAACATGTGGCACCTCCGAGTTCAGCACACGTTCAGCTCGATGACGTCCCACGAACTCCGATCCAGTAGAGCTTTGCGGGAGAGTTCCGTCAGCATGACGGCGTGATGACGGTGTTGATGATGCTACTGACGCAGAGCTTTGCCTTAGCACCGCTACGATATTACCGAGGTGGAATATGATGGAGGGGGGCACCACACACGGCTAAGAGATCAATGATCAATTGTTGTGTCTAGAGGTTCCCCCTTGCCCCCGTATATAAAGGAGTGGATGAGGGGGAGGGTCGGCCCTCCTGTGGCGTGCCCTGGAGGAGTCCTACTCCCACCGGGAGTAGGATTCCCCCCCCCCCCTCCAAGTAGTAGGAGTAGAAGTCAAGGAAAGGGAAAAGAGAAGAGAAGGAAGGAGGGGGCGCAGCCCCTCCCCCTAGTCCAATTCGGACTAGACCTTAGGGGGGCGCGCAGCCTCCCCTCTCTCTTTCCCCTAAAGCCCAATAAGGCTCATATACTCCCCAGCGAATTCCCATAACTCTCCCTTACTCCGAAAAATACCCGAATCACTCGGAACCTTTCCGATGTCCGAATATAGTCGCCCAATATATCGATCTTTCCGTCTCGACCATTTTGAGACTCCTCGTCATGCCCCCGATCTCATCCGGGACTCCGAACTACATTCGATACATCAAAACACATAACTCATAATGTAAATCGTCACCGAACGTTAAGCGTGCGGACCCTACGGGTTCGAGAACTATGTAGACATGACCGAGACACGTCTCCGGTCAATAACCAATAGCGGAACCTGGATGCTCATATTGGCTCCCACATATTCTACGAAGATCTTTATCGGTCAAACCGCATAACAACATACGTTTGTTCCCTTTGTCATTGGTATGTTACTTGCCCGAGATTCGATTGTCGGTATCTCAATACCTAGTTCAATCTCGTTACCGGCAAGTCTCTTTAGTCGTTCCGTAATGCATCATCCCGCAACTAACTCATTAGTCACATTGCTTGCAAGGCTTATAGTGATGTACATTACCGAGAAGGCCCAGAGATACCTCTCCGACAATCGGAGTGACAAATCCTAATCTCGAAATATGCCAACTCAACAAGTACCGGAGACACCTGTAGAGCACCTTTATAATCATCCAGTTACGTTGTGATGTTTGGTAGCACACAAAGTGTTCCTCCGGTAAACGGGAGTTGCATAACCGCATAGTCATAGGAACATGTATAAGTCATGAAGAAAGCAATAGCAACATACTAAACGATCAAGTGCTAAGCTAACGGAATGGGTCAAGTCAATCACATCATTCTCTAATGATGTGATCCCGTTAATTAAATGACAACTCATGTCTATGGCTAGGAAACTTAACCATCTTTGATTCAACGAGCTAGTCAAGTAGAGGCATACTAGTGACATTATGTTTGTCTATGTATTCACACATGTACTAAGTTTCCGGTTAATACAATTCTAGCATGAATAATAAACATTTATCATGAAATAAGGAAATAAATAATAACTTTATTGTTGCCTCTAGGGCATATTTCCTTCAGATAACAATTAAAATATTTCACAAAATCAGTAAAGCAGCCAAGCAATGAAATGTGTACAGTTTAACACCTAATTGCACTGCTAGCTTACCTTTTGTGCACAGCCTAGAAACCTCCTGTCGCTATCAGTGGATTCAAACGTCACCAACTTTTCATAGGGGGGTCGATATTGACAACATGCAGTATGATTCAGAGCCAGGCCACACCATTCCGTGCATTCCATGGTCGCAGGTGCCTAAACATAAGGAAAAAGTGTTCAACTTCTATAGGGAACAGAAATTCCCCTTTCTACCTAGAGTCCTAACCCTAGATGCACATGGGCAGAAGCTTACCTTGCTCACACAATCATCGTCAGACGACGAGGACGAGCCAGAACCATCAGACCAAGACACCATGTCTCCCTCCCGTCAGCGGTGCAGCGGCGGATGGCGGCGACGGCGGCGGCGACAGGTGCGGCGCGAGAGGGGAAGGAGTAGAGGAGCGAACGAGCAGACGAGAGAAATGCCCTGTCGCGCGCAAGCCAGCAGAGTTGACGAGCGGCGGAAACGGCCATTAACCCTGGCCACGTGGGTCCGACAGGCGGGCCAGGTATGTCAGATTCCCTGTTAGCCGCGGGTCACAACGCGTTTAGTGCTTTCTGTTACTCATTTGCCACAGAAGTGGTGGTTTTTCGTTACTTTGACCAAGTTGGTGGTTTGGAGTACCCTAGCCCCAAATCCGGTGGTTTTGGGAAATTCATTCTAAAATATCTTGGTTTTTTTCCTACAAGCCAAAATATTTTTATCAGTGCATGCCTACATTTTTCTTGATGTCATTTGTGCCCGTAAACCCCATATGTATTTTACGGAAATGTTAAAGGTCTATTCGACATTCTTGTATACATGTTTTTTTAAGGTGTATATAAGGTTTATTTATGGAAGATATATATATTTTTTAATCCTAAGTGATGGCTGTGATCCATGTGATGCTAGTTTTAACTTATGAGACGTAGCTTCCTGAAAAGGGAACACGTCGCACCCTTAAGCATATGCGCAGAGGCCTCAGGTTGCATGCTCCACATGCAATTACATGTAGTACTAGTGGTAGCAACCAATAATGATTATCTTAAACTAAGGAAAAGAAGATGCTAGCATGCACGTGGTGATACAGCGTAATTTGCTGTCAAAAGATGACACGATCTTCTTCAAGTCAACTATGTGATCTCGGTCCACGTAATTGATGTACGAGCAAAGAAGATGCTAGCATGCATGCACATGGTGATGCAGCGTAACGTGCTGTCAAAAGATCACATAATCTTCCTCAAGTCAACCATGTGATCTCAATCCACGTACGTACGTGATGCTACGAGCTTAGCTTGTGGGCAGGCATGATGCATGCTCCACAGCTAGCCAGTATAAAACTAACTTATCCGGGGCTTCATCCATGCTGCTAGAAGATTGCACAATCTTTGATCTCCAAGTCAACCGGAGCACCGTGGAGTGGAGTGGCTACCTTCCAAGATGAGATCAGCATGCACCTTGAGCTGCCGGGCATGCATGCATGTTGTGGGCGATTGATCTACCAATCCATCCTATAAATAGCGAGCATCGACCCGGCCTGATTTGCTCATCCACTCCACCTCCTTGCTCTTCTGGTCTAAGAAATTCCACCTCTAGTCTATCTAAGAAGAAAAGTAAGATGGCTGCGGCGGCCACCCTCCTGCTCCTCCTCCTCCTCTGCCCGGCGCTGGCCCTGGGTTGTGTCTGCCCAGGGGAGTCGTCGGCCTGCACCCACGAAGAAAAATCATGCGTGCAGACGTTGTGCGACCCCGGCTGCCGTGAGTGGTTAGGAAGCCTCATCTGCCTAGAAGGTTGCCGGCAGTGCCTGCAGAAACTTCCACTGAGATGCCGCAAAGCGTTCCAGGATTGCACGTTCCGATGCGAACGGGCGGACCAGTATTGCCATAGCGACTGCCACCTCGGCAGCAAACCCGGATGCGTGGACGGATGCTACAAGAAAAACGACGAATGCGTGTCCCGGTGCCTCAAGGGCCTCTAGTTGACTCGACTCGACTCTACTACATGTCTCGTTTGGTTCTAGGGAGCTCAGCTCATTTGTTGTCATGTCCTGTCGTGTCATTTCTTTCCTTCCCTCGTGAAGTCATGTATGTGTTGTCATCATCCCTTCTTGCGTGCTTGCTTGATCGTTGTCTTAGTTTCTATGTCACAATAAACGGACAATACTTGCAGCTAATGTTTCGATCGATTGTGATTTCATACATTGTACTAGTACCAATTTTTTTTTACATCAAAACTCAGACACGCACACGCTCACATTTACGTACACACATTCATCCCTATGACGGATGCACGCACACTTTACCTACAAGCACCTTCGAGAGACTGAGCTGGCAAGTCTTGAAATTGACAAAGTCATCATAGGCATGTCGCTAACTAGCCGCTAACTAGTGACCGGAACTACGCCCTCCACTCAAGAAACAACCAGCCTTTGTGAGACACACACACGTGTCAAAACCTAGGTTTGATCGCATATGTGTTGGGGGTAGAACCATCGTACTAACCGGCCAACCACAGGTTGGTTCTCGTGCTAATACCATATTGAGTATGTCATGAATCATCTAAACAAGCCCAACATTCTATTGCCGTGATTGGCAGAAGTGAAGAGTTAGTTTGTGTGAGTATTTACGAAAATCCTATATTCACCAACCGTTTTTCATGCAGACCGTCCCTATGTGTAATTAAGGACGGTATAACCGCACCTAAAGCGAGCCCTCTCAGCGGTTTGAGTTTTTGACCGTCCGATTTCGTGTGTTGGATGTCCAAGGTCGTCAGATCTTCCTCATGCGTGCGATGTCTCGCTAACTAGGCCAGCTGTCCTGTCGATGGCTATTCCAGAGGAAAAATCGGAGCGTTGTGGTTGATTGGGCCATGCGCGCTGTTGCAGGCCCGTGTAGCGTGGAGCAATGCTACACTTACGTAGCAATCAAACGTAAAGTAACGTAATGGCTTAGGTGGCATTTTTCAGTTGGAGGAAATTAGAAGAGGGACCCCACCCAGTTGGAATCAGGGGGGCGGAGGGATTAGCAGTTAGTCTAATTACGTAACAGTACGTAGGCATTTTACGTAGGTGTAGCATTTTTGGTGTAGCGTGGTAGGGATAACGGAGGCATGTAGCATCTGATCCGGTCACGCGAGCGTTCGGCTTCCGCCCCTCCGCTTCGGCGCTTCCCTCTACCTCTCTCTCTCTCACGGACGATCTGGCGGCGGCCCGGCGGCATGGCAAAGCGAGGGAGATGGCGGGCGTGATGGAAGCTCCGTGCAGCCGTGAAGACATACCCGCCATGTCCCTGCTCAATAGTGTTTGGCGCTCGAGGCCGCTCGATGAAGGAATAGAAGCCGCCCTATATCGTATAGCCAGATCCAATCACAACAACAGCCTCACACAGCACCTCGCAGCTGGTTGGTGTGGATTCATGAGGCAAGGTGTAGGGGAGGTCCGTGGTGAGGATCTGCACCCAATTTTGTTTACGTTCCACAAATTTCTTATGGATGACGGAGAGATTCTTGATTATGCATGTAGTTTTTTGGGTTGATATATAGGAATAAGTCTAGGAACATAACAGTTGTCATGGAGAAGCTTTCGTTGCTGTAACTTGAGCTGATAAAAAGGCACTCGTGATGACAACTGGGTCAAGGACGGCCTTGATGCGGGAGGGCATCTCAATTATTTGCTACAGGCAACCCTCTCTTCTCAGTTATATCTTCATATTGTTTGTTTTTGTATACTATCAACGCATTGATTTTCCTAACAATGTTCATGGCATGTGTTGCAAAACAGGAATCATTGTACTCTAACACTCTTTATCTTCTGTGCTTGAGGACTACAACATGTACTTGCTATAGCAGTTGCCATTTGTTTTGTTGTTCACGGCCTCCGATAGTCCATGTCTGGAATTGATTTTCATTGGAAGCTTCCCATAAATTTTATATTTCAGATACGATACATATTTGTGTTGGCTCAAAGGCTTGAAACTGCAGGCTGGCTATAAGAAAGTGCAATTCTAACCATCAATATTTCCCAAGATGGACCTTGTGCGAACTTTTACAAATCACACCCATGAATGCATTACCCTGGCTTGAGCCCCCTTGCGTCACATGTGGTGGCTTTCGCCGCCTTGAAGATGAACCACAGTGAGCTTCATTTTCTTCTCTTGTGTCTTCTCCCCTCTTTCCTTAGCCCCGTAATAAGATTATACTATGGTTTGGTAAATTAGTGGAGTTGGCAGGAAATCCTATTAGCTGTACATATATATGCTTATCAAGTACTACCTCCGTTCCTAAATATAACACATTTTGGCACTTCAAATTGAAACAATGGGACGCCTTATATTTAGAAATAGAGGGTGTATTTTCCATATTAAAGTTTGATGGCTACCAATTTCGTGCAGACATGACTTCTGCCTTATCACATAAGGTTTACATTATCAACCCTCCGCTACTAAATATATTTCATTGGCCCTTTTTTAATAGCGTGGGATGTCCCTGACATACCGTGAGACATAAAACCTGCACATTAATTAGTTTCTCTGAAAAAAATAACATGTGAAGATATTATTGTATTAATGTACATAATATGACTTTAATGATTGTGCCTATCAAATGATAAGATTCTATTCATTTTTTTATTTTGGAAAGGAAGCTATTTATGTACTGTAGCACTATATTCCAAGTTAGCAACAAGAAATTATTTAGCTATGAGGAAAGCATATACAATTCAGTATCCCATGTACTGTATGATCATGTTACTGTCCCTATGATTTGCATTTACGGAATCAAAATTGATGCATACTGTTGAATAGTGGAAGCGCCAAGAGTTGCAGTTTTCAATATTCACTATATAGATGTATCTTTAGCCAAAAAGTACATATAGTTGTATACTTTCATCTCTCATGATACATTAATACATATGAGTTATATGTACAATATTTTTTTCTCGTCATATGCTTTTCTTTCCACCCCAAGTATGCTATGACTACATGTCTAACTACTCTTTTATAGAATACTAATATAGAGGTTACAGTTAATATGGTACAATTTTTCCTGGCTATTTAAAAGACTGAAGATTGTGTTTTGGGCTGAGTTTGGAAGTAGTCTGCCCATGCCAGTCAAATTTACATTTTATGTATGAGTTTGTTAGGCAGGAATTTAACTTCATGAACTTTCACGGCTAAGCGTTGTCGATAGCATCCTATTTTATGCTGCTGTAACTTTTTTAGAGTTGCTTGTGTGTAATTGTTTCCTCAAATATATATTATCTCTATGGCATACTTGTGATTGTGTGATTAAATTAAATCCCCCACTTAAATGTTTCTTTGTGTGATTCATACAAATTTTGTTTTGTGTATTTGGACCATGTGGATAATGCAAAGCTTACCTTGCATGTAATATATATTTGGATGAAGCACCTATAATATTATTGAACTTTAGTAGCAAAATAATAACCGATGCTTATAATTTAAGCTTGATACTTTACGAAGTATTCCATCAACCTTTGTAAGGAATGATTTGCTAACTGATATATGTGTTGTTTTGTTTAAAAATAGAATTGAATGTAGGAGAACTGAAAATACTAGAGTATGACGAATTTATCAGTGTAACAACAACCAGTTGATAAATTGTAAACTAGATGTGTATGTAGTAGATTAAGGAAAAAAAGTGTGCCTTATGATAAAATTTCAAATAATAACCAACAAAGTGCAATTAATAAGGGAAACCAAGATGGCCAAGGTTACTTCCATGCTTATGATTTCAGGTTTAAAGAGGTCTTTCAAGGCTAATTGTGTGTCGCCTTAGACTCCTAGCATATTAGAACACATTTTCTCAGGATTTGATGATTTATCTTACAGGAGACATTTGGTATATGTTTCCTTGTATATATTTATAGAAATTCCTTCTATTCTACTAAAAAATGGATGTCCGTGGCAACATGCGCCTGGATGCTCAGGCGTCCGAGAAATTATAGAGCACTAAAATTGTGGTTTGGCAAGATGTGATTTATGGAAAACAAATACAGACAGTTTTTTGTGTGGGAATCAATTATACTACTTAATGATTAATATTAATATAATACATTTTATTTTAAATATATATGGCCTAATATTTTAATTTTGTACCAGGCACCGAGGTACTTCTATGGTTGCATATCCACTACATAATCCTACATAAATTACTAATTAAATTACATATTATATCAATATCACTCCATCTATCATTAAGATTGTAGCATCAAAATAGATGGGCGCAACAACGCGCGCCTTTAACGATCTAGTACCTTTTAGAACTTAACCCCCCCTCGCCTAAATAAATTCAACCTCTCCCCATAGTTTCATCTACTAGATCAAAAAATAGTTATATAATTGTAATGCATATTCATCCAGCAAGGCACGACAATCACTATGACGTCCTCTTGTTGATGCGACAAAATAGAGCCGGCGGTAGAGCCTACTAAATGGTGCGCCCCTAGGTACAGCGTGCTATTTGGCCTCTTTGCTTCGCAGGATAGGTGAACTCCTCGTCCAACACGCCGGATTGGCTACCACTAGTAGAAAAACACCTAATAGTCCCGGTTCGTAAGGGCCTTTAGTCTCGATTCATGAACCGGGACTAATAGGTCGTTACTAATACCTCCACCCAATAGTCCCGGTTCAAACACGAACCGGGACCAATGTGCCTCCACGTGGCCCTGTGCGCCGAGGCCAGTTAGGGGGCCTTTGGTCCCGGTTGGTGGTATCAACCAGGACCAAAAGGCATCCACGCGTCAGCCTTCCAGTGGCTGGAGTTTTTGTTTTTTTTTTGAAAGGAGGGGGGGGGGTTGGGGGTTTTGGGTGATTAATTTAGGTGTTTCATATATTGTGTTAGCTAGCTAATTAATAAAGAGAAGTGTCCTCTCTTATGTCCGTGCTTGGTTGACGCTACGTACTATATATACATAAGTGATCGAGAGAACCATTGAGTACAGAAGTTCGTCATGCATACCGAGAGAAGTGATCGATCGACCTCTCCTTCTCCGAGAGATTGGTCGAACAATAAGTTTTCGTATATCATGTATCTAACGCTACTGGCTACATACATGTACAACATGTATAAGATCTCTTAATTACAATCCCCTAGCAATTGAAATCAATTTCCACATGGTATTCTCCGGCTTTATTGATGACGTGGTCAAGAAAGAATCCCGTCAATTCTTCTTGAATTGCTTTCATGTGATTTTATTCTAGAAGTTCATTCCGCATCTGCCACATCTAATTTGAAGAAGGGGGTTAATTAATACATATACTCCCTCCGTTCGGGTATATGTATGAAACTCAACAGAAATGATGGTGTAATAAAATGAAATTGTGAATATTATTGCTTACGTACTTCATATTGTCTTTGAGAGTAGCCCCGCTTATTTTTCAAAGTCGCGTTGTGGATGAACTCGCACACGTAGTATCCACAGAAATCATTCCCTTCTTCCTGCCACAAGCACTTTACGAGAAATAGAGGTCAATCAAACTGATAATGAAGCATTATAAATGGCATTGATAAAAGTATAGCTATAGAATCAACGTGAGATGTGCGCAACTAGCTAGCCAGTAGTACTTACTTTCGGGTATGTATATCGCAGCTTCTTCGGCAGTCCCGGAGCTTGTGCAGTGAACTGTTTCCAAACCCTGCAAGACAAAGAAAATAATTATTATTACTTGAGATATCAGGAAATGAACAAAAAGTTGCCGATATGATGCGATAATGATCGATTGAACTTACTTGCTGAGCATTTCAGTCATGTCTGCATAGGTTTTGGGATCTTTCCATCTCGAGTCTAAGACGGTTACTAGTCCAAGCTCAAGCTTAATCTCCAGAAGAATATAGTGGTACCTGCGCACGCATGCATAACTCATTAATTACATTACTATAACCTCGCTCGAGTAATAAGGGAAACCGAATATGCACACGACAGTAACACTCACTTGCCGTTGTAAGGAAAGAGTATGGTATCTTTGTTTTGATTTTTGATCAACGATTGTAGCACGTTGTCCTCGGCCTCTTTGACATCCTTTTTAACCAGAAATTCATCTATGATATTTGTGTTAATGAACCCAATATCATAATTTTTTTGTTTTTTGCACTCGACGATCTTCAATCTGCATAATATATTGAGGATAATTAATTATAAATACATGAAATGAAATAGCCGAGCTATATATAGAGACTTAATGACAGAAATAGTACTTACAAACAGTAGAAAAAGACCATTAGTTTATCGAGGGCCTTTTGATTGAAGAATGCGAAGAACTCATCAAATGGAACAGTCAACAGATCATTTGCAACGAGGTCGTGCTCCTTTTTAATATTCAGATACAAAGCATTCGTACCCCTAGACTCTCTACAGGTTTCCATGTACCAATTATGGAATCTTCGCATCATTGTTGTCAGAGATTTTTCATCTTTGACGAGAGGCTTCCCGTACTCGTATCTGTGTTCGTCCACCTCCAAGAAATCAGGAAGTTGATCGTCAGGCAGGTAATCTACAAGATTGCCATAACCGACCACCGTCCCCGGAGCATTAGACACATTGAGCGGGGGGCACGATTGTTGTGCTTGTTCGCCGAGCTGGGCAATTTTTTATCTTTGCTCGTTCTTTTAACCTTTTAGCACTGACAGTAGTTCCCGACCGCTGGGCTTGGAGATATGTCTGTTCAGTAATGCGCTCATAGTTGGTTCTCGGCGAAGACTTTGGTGGTTTCCTCAGGGCATCGATAGTGCGCTTTGCTTTCACCGGATCTACCTTCTCCTCCGGAGGTGGATGTCTCTTTGCTTTCACCCCTTCAAAGAACTCCTTCACGTGGGTCCGCACAATCGTATCATTTTCCTCCTCGGTCCTCTCGTACGGTAACTTCTCTAGAGGCTTGAGAGGTGGACCGTATCTGTATTGCCTCCCGCCTCTGGTTGTGCTGCTAGACGCCGGAGCAGACGGAGCAGCTGTGGCGTCTGTCTTCTTTCGTGCTTGCTTACGAGGCGGAGGAGAAGGAGTACGACGTGCCGGAGCAGCCGGGGTGGCGGTGGGTCTCTTCCGCCCTTGCTGACGAGGCGGAGAAGGAGGAGGCTGCTGGCTGCTCGGGAGCGCTGGCGCAGGCGGAGAAGGAGGCGGAGTGCCGCCACGCGTGCCCTGATCGTCACTCGCCGGAGGAGGAGGCGGTGGAGGAGGCGGAGTGCCCTGACTCGCCGGAGGAGGAGGAGGAGGCGGAGGCATCCAGTTCGGAAGGTTGATGAGCTCCTTCCGCCATAGGCATGGAGTCTTCAGAGCAGAACCCAGCCTAGTCTCCCCTTCACCGGTAGGGTGGTCAAGCACGAGGTCCTCAAATCCCTCCGTTATTTCATCCAGCATCACCTTAGCATATCCTTCTGGAATCGGCCGGCAGTGATAAGTTGCTCCGGATCCACTAGGATAAACAGAGCCAACAGCCACCTTGACCTTCAAATTCATCCATCGCGCCATAATGTGGCAATGTTGAGACTCCTGATAGCATCCACGGGATAGCTGGCAGGAGCCGTCAAGACATGCTCCGGCTGAAGCAGCTCGGTGGAAGCCACGCTGCTTCTCCGCTGAGATGGCGGGGTAGCTTCGGGGAAAGCTTCGGCAGGTCGTTTGCTGCGATCTGCTGCTTCTCATTCCTCTTCTCGTTCCTCTAGCCCCATTACCCTTTCGTGCAGCGCCTGCAGTTGGCCCTGCTCCAGTTTCTTCCTCCTCTCGTAGGTTTTGTAACCCCCTGCGTCCGGAAAACGAACCTTCCACAGAATGGAGCCTGGTGTGCCTCGTGTCCGTCCAGGGTGCTCAGGATTCCCGAGGGCCATTGTGAGCTCGTCCTTCTCCCTGTCTGGTACGAATGTCCCTTTCTGCGCTGCATTGATATAGTGCCGAAGGTTCTTGACTGGTATTTCCAGTTACTCGTCCGTCCAACGGCACATCCCTGATACAGGGTCCAAGGTTCCGCCAGCCCCGAAGAACCAAGTCCGGCAACGGTCTGGCCATCTCATTGTCTCTGGTTCGATCCCTTTTTCAAGCAGATCATTCTCAGCCTTGGACCACTTAGGCCGGGCTTTGAGGTAGCCACCTGACCCCGTGCGATGGTGAAGCTTCTTCTTCGCAGCATTTTGCTTGTTTGTCGCTGACATCTTCTTACTCTTTTCCGATGTCTTGTGGGCCACAAATGCGGGCCAGTGATCTTTGATCTTCTCATATTTGCCGATGAATTCTGGTGTCTTTTTTTTCGACAAAATGGTTCAACTCTTTCCTCCACCTCCTGAATAGGGTAGCCATCTTCTTAAGAGCACAAGACTTGATTAATTTCTCTTTAACTGGCTTCTCCGGATCCTCCTCTGGCGGTAGGCTGAAATTTGCCTTCAGCTGAGTCGAAAGATCTTCTTTCTGCATATCATTGACATAAGACACCTCAGGGTCGTCCTTAGGCTTATACCATTGCTGGATGCTGATCGGGATCCTGTCCCTAACAAGAACCCCGCACTGAGCAGAAAATGCGTTCTTTGTCCGGATGAGTTCAATCGGTTCGCCGTCGGGCGCGATTTCTATGATCTCAAACCTTTCATCCGAGCTCAACTTTTTCTTCGGGCCTCGTCTCCTTACCGAAGTTGTGCTCGATCCGGAGGGCTAGAAATTAAAAGGAAGAAAGACGAGAGTAATTAATATGTGTACATATACCAAAACAATGAATGCATCAATTAACTAGTCAGCACGGGCTTAACTAATATATATATACCTGGCCGGACTCGGTTCGGTCACCGGAGCAGTCAGCACGGTCTCCTTCTTGTACCTCCATTGGGTCATCACCGGAGCCATCATGAACATAGCCCTCTTCTTGTACCGGCATTAATGGGCCGGAGCCATCATGAACATAGCCCTCTTCTTCACCCAGTCCTTCCTCACTAACGACGTCGATGAAAAATGACGCAACAACATCAGTTCCTTTTGCGATCATCTCCCCCAACATCGCTTCTGTTGCTTCGTCTCGGTAGTGCTCCATAGTTTCTGTAAATATTTACAACATGTCAATTATTATTCAAAAACATGGTACAGATGGATATATATTAGTGGAAAACGTAGAACTAGCTAGCTAATCACAATAAGGAATCATGTTAGTGGCCTCGACGCTGCTTCTCTAGGGTTTGGGATCTCCTCGACACAATGCTTCAAGGGTTTGGGGTGGCCTCGACGACAACGCTCTTTTAACTTGGTAAATTTGGGTGGCCTCGAGAGTTTTGGTCGAGCGAGAGGGCTGAGGGGGGTGTTGCCGTTGTATAGGTTATCACGGTCGAGAGGGGGTATATATATCAACCGCCCCTCATGTCGAAGTTATCTCGAGGGGGCGGCGAGGGCGAAGGCTAGCAGCCTGACGGTGACAAACCCGATAAAACATAAGAAAACGAAGAAGAGATAAAAAGAGGAGAAGAAGAAAGGAATAGAGGAGAAGATCGAAGAAAAAAAGAAGAAAAAAAGAGAAGAAGAAAGGAATAGAGGACAAGAAGAAAAAATAGAATTTTTCTATTTTTTCTTCTTCTCCTCTATTCCTTTCTTCTTCTCCTCTTCCTTTTCTTCTTTTTTGTTCTTCTTATTTATTTCTCCTCTATTCCTTTCTTTCTTCTTCTCCTCTTCTTTTTCTTCTTCTCCCTCGAGAAAGGAAAATAATTAAGGAAAAGGAAGAAAAGAGGAAGAAGGAAGAGAAGGAAGAAGAAGAAGAAAGGAATAGAGGACAAGAAGAAAAAATAGAATTTTTTGTTTCTATTTTTTCTTCTTCTCCTCTTCTTTTTCTTCTTTTTTCTTCTTCTTATTTATTTCTCCTCTTCTTCCCTTTTTTTCCTCTTCTTATTTTCCTTTTTCCTCTCATTCTTTTTCTTCTTCTTCTTCCTTCTTCCTTCTTCCTCTTTTCTTCCTTTTCCTTATTTTACTTTTTCCTCTACACTAACCTAATTAAAATGAACTAACCTAAAATCGATATCTACTAAGAACCTAAATAAAAGATTAATACATATATGAAAAAACATATATAAACAAAAAATGCTATGAACATTATATTCATACATACATATAGCCACATCCATTCATCATATAGCTACCACATACAAATATACATTAATTATATATATGAAAAAATGCAATGAACAAAAAAATACACATGTATGTATGAAAAAAAGCACTGAACACAGAGCCTCGACGGCGGCGGCTCACAACGGGGGCGGCCGGCGAGGGCGACGGATGCGGCGGCGGCGAGGGCGTCGGCGACGACCACGTACGGCGGGCCGGGGCAGGGGCGTGGCCGGCGACGGCGGCGGCGGC
>NC_041386.1:697595797-697596649 GCF_002162155.2 Triticum dicoccoides | reverse complement strand
GGATGGCGTCGGGGCGGCGCGCGGACGGCGTTTGGGTGGCGGACGGCGTCGTGGGCGCGCGGACGGCGTCGGGGCAGCGGACGGCGTCGATCTGGGCAGCCTGGCGGCGTCGATGAGCTCGGCGTCGTCGGGCGGCAACTGGCGATGTGTTCGTCAAATTTTCCTAAGTGTTGTATATATAGCAAGGGCATTGGTCCCGGTTCGTGACTCCAACCGGGACTAATGCCCCCTTTAGTCCCGGTTGGTACCACCAACTGGGACCAAAGGCCTCTTTTCAGCAGCCCAACGGGCGGGAAGCGGTGACCTTTGGTCCCGGTTGGTGGCACCAACCGAGACTAAAGGATGGGCATTGGTACCGGTTGATGCCACGAACCGGTACCAAAGGACCCTGTGCTGCCAGCGTCGGGGCCAAAGTTTAGTCCCACCTCGCTAGTTGAGAGGGGCGCGCATTGGTTTATAAGCCCCACTGCCGCACCCCTCTTGAGCTCCTCTCCACCGTAGGCTTGCGGGCCAATTTGCTACTGCTTTGCCTGATGGGCCTGATGGGCCTACTGCGGGCCTGAATCCTGGCCCATGGTAGGGTTTCTAGTCGTATTCAGGCCGTGGGGGCCCAGCAGGAGGCAATTTTTTTTTGTTTTCTTTCTTGCTTTATTTATTTTTTTTTGTTTCTACTTACAACAAAATACTTATTGTTGCTATTTTTAATTATTTTCTAGTTTTTTTTGTTTTGTTTTCTGCATTATTTATTTTCTTTTGCTTTTTGCTTTATTTTTTAATTCTTTTTGCTTTTAGTTTTGGAAAAATTATAAACTTTCTGTTAGTGCCATTAGTTTTCAAATTTGAAAACACTTT
>NC_041386.1:697569140-697595689 GCF_002162155.2 Triticum dicoccoides | reverse complement strand
TTATTTATTTTATTTTGTTTGTGCTTACAACAAAATACTTATTGTTGCTATTTTTAATAATTTTTTTGTTTTGTTTTCTGCATTATTTATTTTCTTTTGTTTTTTGCTGTATTTTTTAATTCTTTTTGCTTTTAGTTTTAGAAAAATTATAAACTTTCTGTTAGTGCCATTAGTTTTCAATTTTGAAAACACTTTTTTTGTTTTTTTGTTTTCTTTCTTCCTTTATTTATTTTATTTTGTTTCTACTTACAACAAAATACTTATTGTTGCTATTTTTAATTATTACGAGGGCCGAACCATAAGACATTAAAGCATTTCAAAAAACTATGAAAAAGTTGAAAGTTGGCATGGTATCATAAATTCACCCACATAGAATGTGCATGTACAAAACGGACAATGGTATCATACTCGTCAGTTACAAAGTTGGCTTGGTATCATGATAATAGTTGCAGGAGCAAGTCTTCACTTTCTCTTCGCTTGTGTCATTTGCTTATTGCGCCGTAACCATGGATAATCTTCATCGCTTATCAGGATGCTGGGGTCAGCCTTGACTTTGAAGGGAGGAATTTCATGAAACTTTTCATAATCTTCAGATATGTCTGTCTTGCCCTCCACTCCCACGATGTCCCTTTTTCCTGAAAGAACTATGTGGCGCTTTGGCTCATCGTATGATGTATTCGCTTTCTTATCTTTTCTTTTTCTCGGTCTGGTAGACATGTCCTTCAAATAGATAACTTGTGACACATCATTGGCTAGGAAGAACGGTTCGTCAGTGTACCCAAGATTTTTCAGATCCACTGTTGTCATTCCATACTGTGGGTCTACCTGTACCCCGCCTCCTGACAGATTGACCCATTTGCACTTAAACAAAGGGACCTTAAAATCATGTCTATAGTCAAGTTCCCATATGTCCACTATGTAACCATAATATGTGCCCTTTCCCCTCTCGATTGTTGCATCAAAGCGGACACCGCTGTTTTGGTTGGTGCTCTTTTGATCTTGGTCAATCGTGTAAAATGTATTCCCATTTATCTCGTATCCTTTCCAAATCGTAACAATCGAAGATGGTCCCCTGGACAACAAGTACAGCTCATCACAAACAGTGTTGTCACCTCTGAGACGTGCTTCTAACCAACTGCTGAAAGTCCTGATCTGTTCACATGTAATCCAGTCGTCGCACTGCTCCGGGTGTTTGGAGCGCAGACTGTTCTTGTGTTCATCGACATATAGGGTCACCAAGGTAGAGTTCTGTAGAACTGTGTAGCGTGCTTGAGACCAAGAATATCCGTCCCTGCATATTATTGAGTCCCTTCCAAGCGTGCCTTTTCCAGTCAGTCTTCCCTCATACCGCGATTGAGGGAGACCTATCTTCTTAAGGCCAGGAATGAAGTCAACACAAAACCCGATGACATCCTCTGTTTGATGGCCCATGGAGATGCTTCCTTCTGGCCTAGCGCGGTTACAGACATATTTCTTTAGGACTCCCATGAACCTCTCAAAGGGGTACATATTGTGTAGAAATACGGGGCCCAGAATGACAATCTCATCAACTAGATGAACTAGGACGTGTGTCATGATATTGAAGAAGGATGATGGGAACACCAGCTCGAAACTGACAAGACATTGCACCACATCACTCCTTAGCCTTGGTATGATTTCTGGATCGATCACCTTTTGAGAGATTGCATTGAGGAATGCACATAGCTTCACAATGGCTAATCGGACGTTTTCCGGTAGAAGCCCCCTCAATGCAACCGGAAGAAGTTGCGTCATAATCACGTGGCAGTCATGAGACTTTAGGTTCTGAAACTTTTTCTCTGACATATTTATTATACCTTTTATATTCGACGAGAAGCCAGTCGGGACCTTCATACTAAGCAGGCATTCAAAGAAGATTTCCTTCTCTTCTTTGGTAAGAGCATAGCTGGCAGGACCTTCATGCTGCTTTGGAGGCATGCCGTCTTTTTCGTGCGAACGTTGCAGGTCCTCCCGTGCCTCAGCTGTATCTTTTGTCTTCCCATACACGCCCAAGAAGCCTAGCAGGTTCACGCAAAGGTTCTTCGTCACGTGCATCACGTCGATCGAAGAGCGGACCTCTATGTCTATCCAGTAGGGTAGGTCCCAAAATATAGATTTCTTCTTCCACATGGGTGCGTGTCCCCCAGCGTCACTCGGAACAGCTAGTCCGCCGGGACCCTTTCCAAAGATTACGTGTAAATCATTGACCATAGCAAGTACGTGATCACCGGTACGCATGGCGGGCTTCCTCTGGTGATCTGCCTCGCCTTTGAAATGCTTGCCTTTCTTTCGACATTGATGGTTGGTCGGAAGAAATCGACGATGGCCCAGGTACACATTCTTCCTGCAGCTTCCCAGGTATATACTATTGGTGTCAAGTAAACAGTGCGTGCATGCGTGGTATCCCTTGTTTGTCTGTCCTGAAAGGTTACTGAGAGCGGGCCAATCGATGATGGTCACGAACAGCAACGCCTTTAGGTGAAATTCCTCCTGTTTGTGCTCATCCCACGTACGTACACCGTTTCCATTCCACAGCTGTAAAAGTTCTTCAACTAATGGCCTTAGGTACACATCAATGTCGTTGCCGGGTTGCTTAGGCCTTGGATGAGAACTGGCATCATAAAGAACTTTCGCTTCATGCACATCCAAGGAGGAAGGTTATACATACATAGAGTCACGCGCCAGGTGCTGTGATTGCTGCTCTACTCCCTGAAAGGATTAATGCCATCCGCACTTAAAGCAAACCATACGTTCCTTGGGTCACTTGCAAACTCATCCCAATACTTTCTCTCGATTTTTCTCCACTGTGACCCGTCAGCGGGTGCTCTCAACTTCCCGTCTTTCTTACGGTCCTCACTGTGCCATCGCATCAACTTGGCATGCTCTCCATTTCTGAACAGACGTTTCAACTGTGGTATTATAGGAGCATACCACATCACCTTCGCAGGAACCCTCTTCCTGGGGGGCTCGCCATCAACATCACCAGGGTCATCTCGTCTGATCTTATACCGTAATGCACCGCATACCGGGCATGCGTTCAGATCCTTGTACGCACCGCGGTAGAGGATGCAGTCATTAGGGCATGCATGTATCTTCTGCACCTCCAATCCTAGATGGCATACGACCTTCTTTGATGCGTATGTACTGTCGGGCAATTCGTTATCCTTTGGAAGCTTCTTCTTCAATATTTTCAGTAGCTTCTCAAATGCTTTGTTAGGCACATCATTCTCTGCCTTCCACTACAGCAATTCCAGTACGGTACCGAGCTTTGTGTTGCCATCTTCGCAATGGGGGTACAACCCTTTTTTGTGGTCCTCTAACATGTGATCGAACTTCAGCTTCTCCTTTTGACTTTCGCAATGCGTACTTGCATCGACAATGACCCGGCGGAGATCATCATCATCGGGCACATCGTCTGGTTCCTCTTGATCTTCAGCAGCTTCGCCTGTTGCGTCCTTGCATCGACAATGACCCGGCGGAGATCATCATCATCGGGCACATCGTCTGGTTCCTCTTGATCTTCAGCAGCTTCGCCTGTTGCAGCATCATCGTGCACATCGTCTGGTTCCTCTTGATCTTCAGTAGCATCACCGTATTTAGGGGGCACATAGTTGTCATCGTACTTTTCTTCTTCGCCGTCTTCCAGCATAACCCCTATTTCTCCGTGCCTCATCCAAACATTATAGTGTGGCATGAAACCCTTGTAAAGCAGGTGGGTGTGAAGGATTTTCCGGTCAGAGTAAGACTTCGTATTCCCACATATAGGGCATGGACAACACATAAACCATTCTGCTTGTTTGCCCCAGCCACTTCGAGAAATTCATGCACGCCCTTAATGTACTCGGATGTGTGTCTTGAACCGTACATCCATTGCCGGTTCATCTGCGTGCATTATATATAATTAAGTGTGTCAAAAATCATTACAGAACATCATGAATAGATAATTAAGTGACCAAATTAATAGAAGTTCATCATCACATTAAAACCAAAGTACATACATTGTTCTCATCTAACAACATAAAGCTCTGCAGAGCATCTAAATTAATTAAACCATACATTGAAACTATGTAAAACATTTCAATGCGAAAACAAATGCGATCATAATCGCAATCAATGTAACAACTGATCCAACGGCATAATGATACCAAGCCTCGGTATGAATGGCATATTTTCTAATCTTTCTAATCTTCAAGCGCATTGCATCCATCTTGATCTTGTGATCATCCACGACATCCGCAACATGCAACTCCAATATCATCTTCTCCTCCTCAATTTTTCTAATTATTTTCTTCAAGAAATTGTTTTCTTCTTCAACTAAATTTAACCTCTCAACAATAGGGTCGGTTGGAATTTCCGGTTCAACAACCTCCTAGATAAATAAAATCTATGTCACGTTGGTCGGCACAATTGTCATAAACAATAGATGAATCAATAGTTATGAAAAGATAATATATACCACATCCGAATCATAGACAGGACGAGGATCGACGGGGGCGGATACCAAAACCATCACACTATATAAGATGCAATAATAAAAGTAAGAAAATTATACAAGTATCTATATAAACATACAAGTAAGATTTTTTTTCCTTTCAGAAAGAAGATAAGAACAAGAGGCTTACCACGATGGTGCCGGCGACGAGATCGGCGCGGGCGATCGACGGCGGTGAAGACGGGGACGGGACGTGATGGACCGCTAAACCTAGACAAATATTAAGGAAAATGGAGCTTGGAGAGGAGAAAGCTTAAGTAGTGTGCCTCGGGCATTCCATCGAACACCTCGTGTGCATAGGAGGTGAGCTAGAGCACCACAAAGCTCTCTCCTCGCCGGCCACGAAAAACAGAACAGTGAGAGTGCTCTGCTCGCGGGCGAGGGGTATACATAGGCAATTAATTGGTCCCGGTTCGTGGCTTGAACCGAGACTAAAGGGAAGCCTTTGGTCCCGGTTCAGGCCACCAACCAGGACCAATGGTGGTGGCCCAGGACCAAGGCACATGGGTCCCGGTTCGTCCCTCCAACCGGGACCAAAAGGTCCAGACGAACGGGACCAATGGCCCACGTGGCCCGGCCGGCCCCCGGGGCTCACGAACCGGGTCCAATGCCCCCATTGGTCCCGGTTCTGGATTGAACCGGGACTAATGGGCTGATCCGGCCTGGACCATTGCCCCCTTTTCTACTAGTGTACTAGGTTGCACCGTTGCTTTTTCGGTGATGGTTGGTGTACGTCTCACGCCGGCGCATTGATGTCGGCAGTGTGTCCGGCTAGTCATAGTGGGGAGTAACTTAGAGTAGTAACATGCATGTGTTACTAGTCTATGTTACTACCTTCATAGTGGGTAGTGTCATAGGTGTGATAACATAGAGACCTTCATTTATTACTTTGTAGAGTTATTTCTCATTTGAAAGCGCTATGTGATGGTAATATATTATGTTACTCTATTTCTCTCTCTCCTCCTTAATTACTTGCCACATCACCTTTTTTTCTTATGTATCATGCATGTTACTAGCTATGTTACTCCCACTATGACCAACCTCAGTGTTCAGGACCGCAAAGGCTAATGTATCTATGAATAAAATTTCTACTGCATCACCCAAGAACAACATGAAAATGAGACTCGAGAGTGTACGACTTTGTCGGTTGATTAGGTTCCTGTAATGATCCGATAAAGGGGCAGAAAGGATTCTCGCATTTTGCGTAGAGGTAACCCTGAGTTATCGAACTCATGAGGGAATGGTACCTTTTAAGTTAAGGGCTTCTAACAAGCTTTTGCAAAAGAATTAAATTCTAGCTTTTGACCGGATCGGAATCAAGTTAACACTAGAAACACTTATAATAAAAATAGGCATGGGTATAAGGACTTATGCTTACAATCATATATTTGTGTTGAGACCATTACAATATTAATTGGTGGCCTGGAAGTCATTCATCAAGATGTGCTTGCTACATATCAAACTAGAGGATGTGTCAAAATTACGTCTTGACCAGCATGTATTCTACATCAAGAGTCGGTTGTCCAACTGAAGCTCCATCACATGGGTTGCCTCAGTTTTTAAGATAGAAATAATCAGACAAAAAACATTCACTAGTAAAAAACAGAGCTTTGGTTCTACCCAGATTAGAGCAACAGTTCCGCTCGCATTACGAACCTAGACTAATGTGAACATCAGTCCCGGTTCGAGCGGCCAGGAAGCCGGTCGGGGCTCGGTAGGCATCGGTCCCGGTTCGTATGGGTCCTTTAGTCCCGGTTGGACACACCAGCTGGGACTAAAGGGGTTTCCACCCACCCTTTAGTCCCGGTTGGTGTGTCCAACTGGGACTAAAAGTTCTGTCTTCAGTCCCGGTTCTAGACACCAACCGGGACTATAAAAATACCTATATATATCCCCCTGCCCGCCCTCTCCTCCTCTACTTTTTGGCTCATACAAGGTGGGAGGTGTGTGCTACATTTGCTCTCCCTTTCTATGCACATGAGGTGTACGATGAAATGCCTGAGAGCATGATGACACTTGAGAGTTCACAAAAAAAACATGATATGAGGTGCCTGAGCCACACTTAAGCCTTCTCCTCTTAGCCCGTCCCCGTCCCCATCCTCACCACCGTCGACCGCCCACGCCGATCTAGTCGCTGGCACCATCGTGGTGAGCCTATTGTTCTTATCTTTTTTTTAAAAAAAAATTATTACTTGTATGATTTAGATAGCTACTTGTAGAATTTTCTTACTTATATTATTGTTTGTTATTATATAGTGTCATGGTTTTGATATCCGCCCCGTTAGCTCTCCTCCGGTCTATGATTTGGATGTGGTATATTATCTTTTATAACTATTTCTTTCATTTAGTGTTTATGACAATTATGCCGACCAATTTGACACAGATGTTTTTATCTAGGAGGTATGTGAATTGGAAATTCTTACCGACCCTCTTGTCAAGAGGTTAAATTTATTTGAAAAAGAAAACAATTATTTGAAAGAAAATTGAGAAGAACTGAAGAAGAGAAGATGAAATTGGAGTTGCATGTTGCCGATGTCGTCGATGATCACAAGATCAAGAAGGATGCAATGCGCTTGAAGATTAGGAAGATTAGAAAATATGCCATTCATAAAAAAGCTTGGCATCATTATGCTGTTGGATCAATAGTTACCTTAGTTGCGATTTTAATCGCATTTGTTTTTTTTTTGAAAACGGGGTTTACCCCAGCCTCTGCATCAGAAAGATGCATACGGCTCATATTATTAAAAAGATAAAGTAGTAACAAAGTCGCCAAGTATCAAGGTGCGAAAATAAAGAAAAAACTCAAAAGAGCAAAAACCCAAAGCCACAACCGGCTGGCAAACACAATAGGAGCACTACATGCCTATCCTATTACATGACCGCCATCCAAACCGGTTGAAAATATCCCGCGCTACCATCTCCCATCGGGTAGACGCAGTAACCAAACGCTCCCTGGCCTCCATCGGAGTGAGTAGCGACCACATAGGATGAACACTGTGGCCCTGAAGATAACTTGCAAAAAGTGAATGTTTGTTGATCTGTTAAAGACTAAATCATTTCTGCAGTTCCATACTGCCCAAAATAAAGCACAGACGCCAACACGAATGTGTCTTGCAGTATCGGAATCAACTCCATCAAGCCACGTTCCAAATAACATGTTGATAGAGGTGGGCTGATTAATATTAAACGCAATATGAATCGACCGCCACAGAATCTTAGCCAACGGACAATCGAGAAAGAGGTGGCGCTATCGACGTCGGCATCACAGGGGACCGGGCCTCCTGGCCGTCACCTCTAGCCATGGCTGCCAGAGCAGCACCATCCACGATAGCCGACAGCGAGGTAGGAGACGTGGGAAGGGCCACCTGCCCCTCGGTATCTCCCAACTCAATAACCGCCGGCGCACAAAGGGGAGCCACGGGATCCACGGAACCCGGATAGACACCCCGAAGCCTAGGCGGTGCAGAGAACGGTCCCAAAGACCCAAGATGCAAGGTGGACGCCGGAGCCACACCAGAAGACCGAGCAGGAGCAATGTCAGTAGAACCAGACGGGCCGACCGGCTCCTTGGCCCCATCATCATCCCCCATAGCCGAATCATCCTAGTTTCCCGGTGCACCTCCTCCCTCAGTCGTGTCCATAGGATTATCATCCTCAAACTCATCGAACAAGCTAGGATCCTCATATAGAACATCCAGCTGATACAGAACACCATCATACGTCCAAGGCACCACGTTCGGCAAGAACTCAATATTAGCAACACCGACAAGTAAACGCGCCACCCCGTTGGCCCGAGTGAATGGCATATCCACCTGAACAGTCTTGCCGATCAAAGACCCCAAACTCCACGTCACCAAGAAGCTATCCAGGGGATCCGATGGCGCCCCGGAGAAACGAACCCAAATCTGCCTCAACGGTGTGCCCTGCGGCTCCTTCTTTTTCCACTCATCAAACTGCAACACAAAACTAGTGCATGTAACCCTGCTCATACCGAACTTGAGGATTCGCAACTGATCCTCCTTAGACGGGAAATCAACTTTGTAAGATGTATCATTTAGTTTGAGCAACGACCACTGAAAATTACCCGGAGCGAGTTCCGGCAACTGCTGAATAATTTGCGCCTCGGCCAACGGTCCATGAACTACCTTCACCACCCCTGGGAAAGAGGACTCTACCACTGGTGCCAAAGGTGCCACACTGGGAGACTCGAAGAACATCAACTCCGAGCAGCAGACCCCGTAGATCTGAACAGTATGCTTAGGCCCAAGCAAAAGAGGACACTCGGCAGCGGAATGCTTAGGTTTCCGGCACAGATCACATAATTCCGCAGTGCACTCAGCCATAAAGTGCCCCGTGTCACCACAACAAAAACAAGTAAGCTTCTTCTTCTTAGCCGCCCATTTGGACAACTTGTCAGCCTCTGACTTATCCGTACCATGCTCAGAAGCAGAATCACCAGTCTGCATAGGTTCCGGTAACGTGACTTCGGCCAGGGCTTGAACCGTCTCCACCGCCACCTGCGGTAGAACCGATCCTCCGTCGGCCACCACCTCAGTCTCAACCGTAGTCTTCGGATGCCTAGGCGGATAGTTACGCCGGTTCCCGCCCCGACCTCCACGGAATCGGCCCCGGAAGGAGCGGTTATTAGGAGCGACTGCCCCCTCCACAAAGTTACCGGGGGGACCCTGAAAACCCTGGCTGGCATTGTATTTAAATGTTTTACATAGTTGTGTGTTGTTTTACGAGAACTATATATGAACTTCATGTATTTATTTAGTAATAACATTTGATCACTACTGTACTTTGGTTTTAATGTGATGATGAACTTGTATTAATTTGGTCATTTCTCTATTCCTGATGTTCTTTAATGGTTTTTGATATACTTAATTACATAATGCAGATGAACCGGCAATGGATGTATTGTGACCGACGCACTTCCGAGTACATTACTAGTTATTGTCACATAAGTTATCAGGGGTAGCACGGTGCAGATGAACTTGTATGTAAATTATCGGGTATACGATTCGTATATTACCGAGCTATTGTCACATAAGTTATCGGGGGTAGCACGATGCTTTTCAAAAAAAAATTATTTACCACCTTTGTCAAAGTTATTGTGGTGTTTGTATGTAAGTTATCAGGTATGCGTGGTTCATATCTTACCAAGTTATTTTCACATATGTTATCGCGAGCGCGATGCTTAAAACATCATGCTATCTACACAAAAGTTGTTGGGGTGTGTTTCCTCGGTTTTTCTCTACGGCTTAAAAAGTTACCATGGTGTTTTTGACGTAAGTTATCATGTCGGTGGTGCGTATACTACCATGCTATTTACAAAGAAGTTACCTGGGGTTATGTTTCAGCAAATATTTTGCTCAGGTCCAAATTATCATGGTGTTGTCACCAAACTTATCGTGTCTGCGGTACGTATATTATCATATTATTTATATATAAGTTACTAAGGGTGTATTTTTAAAATTTTCTTCCCCCATGGTTAAAGTTAACACAGTGTTTGTACCTAAGTTATCTAGTCTATGGTGTGTATGTTACTATGCTATTTACACAAACATTATCGTGGGAATCTTTTCAACAATTTTCGTCCTGATTGTCAAAGCTACCATGGTTTTCCCATCTAAGTTATCAGGTTTGTGGTGCATATATTACCATGCTAAACAAAATTTTCCATGGGTATGTTTTCAACAACTTTTTTTCCTTGGGTCCAAAAAGCCACGGTGTTTGCACCTAAGTTATCAGGTCTGCGGGGCATATATTACCATACTATTTTCACAAAAGTCACCGGAGATATGATTCCAACTTTTTTTCCTTCGACTCAAAATTACCGCTTTGTTTGTATGTAAGTCATGTAAAGTAGTTTGTGGTACGTACACTACCAATGTTATGTACGCAGAAAATTACCGAGGTTATGGTTTTCAACAAATGTTTTTTTCACCGGGTCAAAATTACCATGGTGATGGTACCTAAGACACTGAAGGGACAGCCAGTTACTCTGCATTAGAGATTAGGCCTTATGTCACCAGCATTAGCACTGCAACTGTTGCAGCAAATCAGGAATTCCAGGAGTACTTTGGACGAAGGCTGGTGGAGTTTCTTCATGTGTAGTACAAATGGTAATGTGATTGCTTAAGACATCTGAATGTTTATGTTTAGCAGGGATACATATGATTCTCAAATTCCTCATGTTTATGGTACTGCTGCATGTCAAGTTCTTCCTGATTATTCTGCTGTTCCACCTCATGCATAACCTTCAACACCTTTTGCCAAGAACTCTGGCTAAAAATAGCATGCCACCAAGTCTGCATATTTTTCCTTGAATCATATAAGTACAGAAACTTCTCAGAACTAGTGATGTGGTGGGATTTTGGCAGAAGAACACACCATAGTAACTTCAGAAGAAGAAGATGTTAATTACAGGCCAAACTTCAGAAGAAGTGAAGAACAGACCAACACAACACACAAACTCACTTTTTTTTTTGGAAAAGGGGGACTCCCCGGCCTCTGCATCAGGAGTGATGCATACAGCCATCTTATTAAAGAAGCAACAGAAAGTGCGTACAAAATTCCATAGTCTCTAACCGAAAACAATAAAAAGCAGCCCACACAGAGCGCAGAAGGCTAGAGACACTAACTAGCCAATAAAGGAGCCACAACCGGCTGGCTATATAGATAGGGAAACTAATTGCCTATCCTATTACATGACCGCCATCCAAACCGGTTGAAGATATCCCGAGCAACCATCTCCCACCGGGTAGACCCAGTAACCAAATGCTCCCTGGCCTCCATCGGAGTGAGTAATGACCATGAACGGATCAGCGCCGTAGCTCGGAAGATAACCTGCAAAAAATGAATTCGTGGTGATCTGTTAAAAACCAAATCATTTCTGCACAGCCAGATGGTCCATATTAAAGCGCAGACTCCAACCCGAATATGTCTTGCTATTGTAGAGTCAAACCCATATAGCCAATTCCCAAATAAAGCATTAACAGTATTCGGTGGAGTTATATTAAAAGCAATGTGGACCGTCTGCCAGAGAACCTTGGCCAGCGGGCAATCAAAAAAGAGATGTTTAATTGTCTCATCTCGATCGCAGAAACTACACCTAGTAGGTCCTGTCCAATTACGCTTTATTAAGTTGTCCTTTGTTAGGATAACTTGTTTATGAACAAACCACATAAACACTTTTATTTTCAAAGGTACTTTGACATCCCAGACACTCTTGGAAGTTGGAATGGAGCTTGTATTAATAACATCAGTATACATAGACCTGACTGTAAATACCCCAGACGTAGTCAACTTCCAGCGTAATTTATCCGGTTGGTCAGAAAGTTGAACCTCCATTAGTCTCCTAACTAACTGGAGCCAAACCTCCCAACGATTGCCCGCTAATGACCGTCTAAACTGAATATTAAGGGGGATAGATTGAAATACCGTTGCCACGAGCACCTCACGTCGTTGAGCAATACGATATAAAGACGGATACTGAATGGCCAGGGGTGAGTCGCCCAGCCAAGCGTCCTTCCAGAAACGTGTAGTGGCCCCATTGCCAGAAACTCACTTGGACAAGGCTAGGAACAGATCGACGGCGGGAAGCGCGAAACACCTGATTGTGGCCTTCATTTATGAGCATCGGGAAGCTCGTGTCGGCACCATAACTGACAAGTAGCAGTGCAAGAAAGGAGCAGAGGCAGGCACGGTCGTGTGGCGTCAAGGAAGCAGCCGCCGCCGTGGGCACTAGCAGCATGGCCAACACGGGAGGGCTCAATGGCGGGTGCCAACGGCCATGGAGGACGAGCATGAGGTCGGGTCAGAGGGGATCAACCTGCACATGGAGGCGTGTGGCGGCGAGATCCCACAACGCCGTGAACTTGCTGGCGGGAGGAGTAGCTTCATGGTGTGCGACTCCAGAGACGGACGCGGACGAGCGGATGACATGGAGAGAGAAGGGGCCATGGTGATGCACGATTTGATTGGGAGTTCTGGACCACGATCCGACGGGATTAGAGTCATTAGGTTGTTTTTACAATCTGCCACATACATATTTCGTTTTAAGAAATGTTCAATAGTACCTCCATAAACTAATATAAGATGTTTTAAATCACTACTTTAGTGATCTAAAACATCTTATATTAATTTACAGAGGGAGTAATAATTAATCTACATAAAAGCGCATAGTAATATATATGACTTGTTTTCAAGTAAGTTGGCCTACTAAAGATCACAAACAGAACTATAAAAATGGTGTTGAGGAAGATCGAAACTGGGGTTCGGGGGAACGGAGAGTATATTCGAGATATATGTTGTATTAGTTGTAAAGTGGTGTAAGGTTCATCATAGGAATCAAAATGCTAGCTATTACAGAAGCGGAGCGCTGGCTTTATAGCACAGCTGACAACAGACGGAAAGCAACAGTAACGGCACAGTGAAATGCTACAGCGTAACGGTTCAAGCGAGCGAAGCGAGCCGTCAGATATTCCCACAGCTTCTCATCTTGGCCGTTCGTTAACTGAATCTTGAAACTGGTCTGACAGGCAGCAGGCGGGCGAAGACGGTGGGCGGCGCAGGCGGGTGAAGACGGTGGGCTGCAGATCCGCGACGTATCCGAGGCGCCAGCGGGGGCGGCGTCCTGGTGATCCACGACGGCGGCGGCGGTGGTTGCCGGCGTCGCGGAGGCATGTCCCCGGATCGGCGGCGGCGTCTGCGGCTGCGCCTCGTCCGCATGGCGGCCGATGCGAGAGCCGGATGGCGTTGGCCAGAATCAAAGGCAGGGGCGGCCGAGATTTAGAGGTGAGAGAGAGAGAGTCGAGGTGAGGAGCGACGAGAAGAAGGATGCAAACAACTGCGGGTCGGGTTTTTTTCGGTGAAAGAGGTGGTGGGAGCGGACGAAAAAAAATCAGACAAAAGTGGTAGGACTATTCAACCAAGTCGTCCATTAGGAGTAGAGATGATTTACACATTAGTTTTCTTAAAATCGGTTATTTTGTTTCCTAATTAATGTGATTGAGCGATTTAAGGTAAGGTTAATTAATTTAGATTTGATTTTTAGAGATTGATTCTTTCACATAAAAGGCATTACTAAATAACTTGCGCCAGCATAGAAAATTCTGATCCGTTCAGATTTTTTTCGTTATGTGAGAGGGTGACGCGAAACTAAACCCGCGGGCCTAGGGGAGAGGACGAAAAAAACCAGTCAAAAAAAAACGGGACGAAAGTGGTGGGACGAAAAAAAACCTGGACACAATCCTATCAACTGCTCCATTAGAAATAGGGATATATAATCGCATAGATCAGAGCTGGCCTAATTGACGTGCATTGTAAATTTGTAATCACATAGTAGCTAGATTAGAGCTGCCTTAACGTGCATGCGGATGGCTCTTTTACCCTTTTTTTTGCAATTAATAGGAGATTGCGATCTTTGTTTGGTCCAAAAGCCTTTATTATAGGGGTGTGGTTAGATCTCAGTGGACTAAGACTTAACGAAGCCTCAGTTAGGTTAAAGAACATACAAAAAGGAAAAGAGAAAATTAAAAAAAAAGTTTACACGGATTTCTATGTAAGTTCTATCGACCACCGATACAACTCTACACACACCAATATTTGCTTTACCTACAAACAAGTAATAAAACTAGAAGCAATTTATAGGTGTAGTAGGATAGGTTTATAATATAATAAAGAGTGTGATAAATAAAAGTTAGGAATGCTTCAATGTTCATCACGCACGTCTGGACTGCTTCATAGTCTGTTTTCAACATTAGTACTATTTCCTCCGTTTTTATTTACCCCGTGTATTAGCTTTGCTCAAAGTCAAGCTTTGTAAACTTTGACAAAGTTTCTAAACAAAAATATTAACCTATACAATAACAGATCAACACTATTAGATTTATTATAGAATGTACTTTCATATAATATAGATTTGTTATGATAAATGTTTATATTGTTTTCTATATACTTGTCAAACTTTACTAAGTTTGACTTCAGTCAACTTTAATAAGTAGTACTAATTATGAACATCTTCATAGCCTTCACAAACCAGTTTTGCAAGTAATCCTGAACATCTTTGTAGCATGCAAGAACCAGACTGTTGCTGGATATTTATCACTGTAACCCTATGCTCTTACAAAAACAACATCCTAGTAAATGCTAGCCTCAAAATCTTTGGCCTTGCAGCTCTGATATATTTCAACGAATGAATGGTCCTGATTCTGCTATATCTAAATCTCTACAATACTACTTCTTTTGTATGTAGAACAACTAGTTCTTTTATTGTTCATTTTTAATTGATTTATGCTGAAACACTAAATGAGGCTTAGCATGCTATAGCTGCGCCATATCTTTTCATAGCTTTTGGCTGAGCCGCCGCTAAGAGGCTTAGCGCGCTATTTTAAACTTTGGTTGGATCCTTCGTCATTTCTTTTTCTTTTCTGGAATAGAGACCCCATGACCACCCACAGCTCACCGGACCGTGTTCCGCCGGCTTAATAACTTCAACAGGATCTTCGACGAGGGTGTGAAGTACGCAATCCTACATGGCACATTCAGGCTGGTCTACCCGAGGCACACCGATATTCTAACCACTGACCCTGCCGTCATTGAGCAGACAAACTTCAGTCAATTCAGTAGGGTGATCTTCCTTGCTGATCATCCTTGTTCCACCTCTCTTTCTTAACAAATAGCATGGTGAATTGCTGATAGACACATCAGTCTGTAATCGTCAGACATTTAATTAGATCCTGCAAGATTTATAGAGGATGGAGTCAAAACGTGAGTAGTATGAACAACATGTTGCCATGTACTCCTGAATCAATTAACCATCATAATGTAGACGGTTAACCTTGACTTCACATTCAAGGTAGTCAGACCAATCATATATCATTTAATTCCCCTAAAAGGATACTAAACTGAATGACTGCTGCAATGTATGGGGAGAAGTGGCGACATCAGAGAAAGCTAGCAAGCCACGAGTTCTCAACCAAAGTGCTACGCGAGCTCAGCAGAGATGTTTTCAGAACGAATGCTGCAAAATTATCAGAGAATATCTCATCTGTAGCAGCTAACAAAATTACCATAAACATGCAGATACTTCCATGATCATCAGCAATATAAATAGGATAATCTTTTAAGTGCTAAGATCATATTTCTAGCTTTAATAGTTCAGTCTATGGCTGTCTAATTTAGCACTTCATAACCTACAAAAGAGAGAATCAAATCAGATCCTAGACCTGAATGGTGAAACCAAAATTCAGTGAGCTCTTCTTGGGAAATAACTGCAGTAAACATGGTTTCTTCAGAACTTCTGAACCGGGCTATGGATTACTCAGATTTCTGAGTGAGCAAAGTTAAGATACGAATTAATTGACCCTGAGTTCGAAGTTGAGGTAGCATGCTCATACCAATAGCTCATTGACTTGATGCGCATTTGCTGGCTGGCAGTTCTCTGAACTTTTACCATTTCGATTGCATACCAAGTCTGCAATGCACATTTCCTCAGGACCTTTTGATGAGAACAACTATGGACTCAATCTTCGAAGTGGGATTCAATTTTGAGATTAACATCGGATCAAATTCTTTTGTACTATTGGTATGTTGATATGTTCTGGAAATTAACTGAAAAGGTATCTTAATATCTGGTCAGAATGCAGAAGCCAAACTGAAAAAGATCATAAAGATAATCAATGACTTTGTGAAACAGTTGATCCATCGAAAGAGAAAGAAAATGAAGAATGGAAGTGATCATGCAACGGTTCTAATGACTGATATTTTTTATTTTTTTTAGCATAAAGTCAAACTGAGTATTGGAATAGGATCTCTTGGTCTACAAGTATTTCAAATTTCATAGATGTTCAATTCTATCTTTTATGGTGCATACAAAAGCCAAGGATGACATCCTATCAAGATGCATACTTTAGAGCGAGAAGCATCCTATGTTACTATATCTGTTCGTAGTAGCAAGATTTATTCTTTGTTGACAAATAAAATAGTAGCATCAACAGGATTAGGAAGGTAACATGTGTCATTTGAGGAGCGTAGACATAGCAAAAAAGGCAACCACATGGAATAGGGAAAACCATTGATATGAACAAAATAGCATTCTAATTTCAAGTGGACACCTTCACGGATCCATAACATTACCAACAGGTACTCCGATCAATAGATGAATTATCAAACAAGATTTGGGTTAACCACCCAAATCACACTTTTCTCTCGGTTTGGATAAGATTACCCACCTAATTTCCAATAGGAAGTGCCTCGATAGGTGGTTAGTCAATGGTTGACCGACCGTGACTAGCACATCACCCAATGTTGAAGGTGTTGGCTCGAAGCTCCGCAGATGAAAATTTAATGTTTGACCTTTGGTTGAACTCATAAGCATCGGCACACGTGCAATGCTTTCTTCATGATTGAGATCCAGCGCCTTGCCCACAGCAAGGCACGGCGTAATTGGTGGGCTGGCAGCCGTTGGATTAGGGGGGGCTCAGATTGAGTGATGCAGCATGAAACACTGTAGCTGACACTGTAGACCGGGGTACTGTGGGCAATCTTATGTAGACAAGGCACTGTAGCTCAGGGTACTGTTCACGCGGATATGTCCGTTGACCCTCGATCCGATGGTGGGGAAAGGAGAGCCAGTCGCCGTACTGTTCACCGGTGACTTGCTCACAGCAAGTCACTGGATCTCAATCCCTTTCTTCAAGGATTTGTCTAGCAGTAGTATATTTTTATCGGTTATATGTCATAGTGTTTGTGGTAGAATTATGACGATTCTGCCACAAGTTTTGTAAACTGATTTGTTCGCCTGCAATGCTTAATTTTTAACTCGAAAAGAAAATATTGAACATAGGTGCATCTACTCAGACTGACCTTTCTTACTACTTTTTCTTGGAAAGTCAAATATTTCTGAAACTTTTTTTTGCAACAAGCATGGTCTAGCATTATATATTTCTTGTTACCTTTCAGGCGGGCATGAGCGGAGACTACGGTGCACTTGATCACCAATGTTCTACATCTACTTACAGAAGAACACACACTATGCCCTGTTTGGTGTTTATAGGTTCGACGACGAGCCACTAGACGGCGGCAGGACGCCTTCCTTCTTGGCCATCTCGTACAGAGCTATGGCCGAGAGTGCCTTTGCGTCTGACGTCAAGCGCCAAAGCTGGTCGTAGGGGACCACACGCAGGTTGATCAGCTCGCCATGATCCCGCAGGCCCGTTTCCTTTCCTTGGAGAGCCCTGATAGTCTCCTCGTCCACGTGCCCCCGGTAAAGGAACAGGCCAATCTCTTCGTCACAGCCACCCTGATAAAAATAAGAAGCTAGTTAGTCAAGGTATTGCACGACCAGGAGTGAGTGTAAGTTCTTGGAACAGGTGTCGAAATTGCGCCGGCATGGATCAAGAGAACTTTTCCATTCCAGGTATTGGTGCCAAAAGCACATCCCAGTTACAGAAGTTTTGCTGAATCACATGCCGGAATTGCTATGCAGTACTCTTTGCTATGTTTCCAAGCAGCATATTTTAGAAGGATTATTACAGATCTGCAAAGTTATTGCCAACTGAATTCATCTGGCTGTTTTCTACTTTTTGTGTTGCGTTTTATTCTCAACAAAAATATATATGGTACGATGAGACAAGGAACCCCAACTACGCACGTACAATGTTATCATCAGGTCTGCCCAGTGCACTTAAGCCAAACTGAGTTAAGTTATGTTATTCTTTCCTGAAGCAGAAGTTATTGCCTTGATTGTGAACTGGAGGAAATGAAGGGAATGTAGGCCACGTACCGGTGATGGTAGCATTCTGCACCCAGTAGCAGGGTCCAGCAAAGCAGTAAGATCAACCATGTCCCCTAGATTTAACTTTATACCAGTTTCTTCTTCGACCTGCCAACAATCCAGGTATAATTACTGAACAGTGATGTATACATTAACTGAATACCTAGTACTTCAGAAATTAAGTCAGATTCCTGGCAGTGGCAGCGAGATTGGTATATGTCTTATGAACCAAATCGAGCTAAAACTGGGCTGGTGCGACTCACTAGCTGCAACAGCATGCAAGCTTCAGTGGATAAACTGTATATCTGGGGAAAGAAGATACTAACCTCTCGGACTGCGGTGCCAACAAAGTCGCCGTTTTCATCATCTAGCATTCCAGCTGGTAGCTCCAATATAAACTTTCCAATAGGAACTCTAGCCTGAACATTTTCGGAAGGGTCAATAATCAACAGAATGTTTTGTTCATCGAATATGCAACCTTTCGCTGCCAATCACAGTAATATATATACCTGTTCAGTAAGAACGGCATAAGTTTGCCCTTTGGACTCCAAGAGAATCAACACAGCAACAGCAGGCCCTCTTGCGAAGACAATCCCTGGAATCTAAATATATTGCCAATCCATAAGACCAACAAAAATCCACAAGATGTACTTTGATTATGTAGGAACTGGTCTAGAATAAAGATTTCACGAGCATCTCAATTAGCTCTAAATCCATCATGCAAAGGCAGTGCCGACAAACAGTGTTCCAGCCTATACCCACCTTGGTCTATCCCAGCTCCTCCCCTGTCCTATCCTATTTGCACCATGATCTCTACTTACCCATGTTGCTCCCAAACGCTGTTTGTTTCTAAGCAATCCTAACAGAGAACTAGCTAGACACGAGAAAGTCGCATGCATTTCAGTTCAGGAAACACCTTAAAATTGCATAATTCAGACTGTTACTACTGCCAATCAAGTCCGGAGGGTCATAAAAGTAGAATTAAGGGGCATCCAGATCACCTTGGCCTTGGTCGCCTCGTCGACGATGTCGGCTTTGAACTTGAGGAACCCCACGCGCTCCCCGAACATGTCCACCCCCTGCACGCATCAGATTCAGATGTGCCATCCGTCCACTAATCCCCCAACGAAATCGTTATTAGAGCTCAAACATTTCGATGCGGGAGAAAGAGGGGAGCACCAGCCACCGCACCTGGATGAGGATCTGCCGGAGGCTGAGCTTCCCGTGGGCGAGCAGGCCCCTCTCCCCCTGCAGGCTCTCCAGCCAGCGCCGGAACAGCGCCGAGTCCAGCGCCTTCCTGAAGTCCGCCTCGGGGAGGCCCGCCGCCGCCACGACCCGCACGGGCCCCGCCGCGCCGGGCACCTCCACGGTGGCGGCGCCGAGCTGCGGCGCGTCTGACGAGGCCATGCGCACGGCCGTCTTGCTGCTCCGGCCGGGGAAGGGGAGGAGAGGCAGCGGCGGCGAGCGGCGACGGAGGCCAAGCAGACAGTGTGCTGCCGCACGTGTCGCCGCGGCCATTTCTGCTGCTGGAAGCCTCGCCGGGCACGCGAGCCATGTGCCACTTATCATGGGCCGGGCCGAGGAAGCCCAGAGTGCCAATTCCGGCCCAACGGCCCGCTCGGGGGGCTGTAACCTCGCCTCCTCTGTTCTAACCCCGCGTGGCAGTAGCGGCGGCGGCGGAAACAAACCAAGCAGTAGTGAGAGCGGCGGCGGCGGCGGAGGAGGAGGAGGAGGAGATGACGGGGAAGGGGGTGCGGCGGAGGGAGAAGAACTACCGGGCGGCGCACGGGGGCGACGCGCGGCTGCCCCCGCCGCCCAAGCAGCGGGAGCTCGAGGCGCTCCCCTCCAAGCTCCGCCGCCTCATCGCCATCCAGAAGAAGCAGGACGGCGCCACCACCGGCGGAGGCAAGGCCGACGCTTCCTCAGGTGAGCTTCCCTTACCCCCCATACCTCCTCTCCTACGGCCGCGGCAGCGCTGGCCCGCTAACCGTCTCGCTCGTTGCCCAGGACCAGGAGGGGCTCCCCGGAAGCACGGCACCGATGCGACGGCCAAGGACAAGGCGGGGAAGGATAAGGTAATGTGCTTAACACAATTCGTCTTGCAAAATTAGCTTCTGTCGCCTGTGCCATTGTGATTTAGTGGCTGGTGAATGATTGTGCAGAAAACCAAGAAGCCGGCATTGGAGGCTGCCGCGGATGCCAAGGCAGCAGAGGGTGCACCGGCGGCCGACGAGAACGCGAACGCCGACGGTGGAAAGAAGAAGAGGAAGCGGGGGAAGGTCGAGGATCTCCGTTTCAAGGAGCTCGAGGCGAATGTCTCGGTTTCCAAGAAGCAGAAAAGGAAGAAGTGAGTTGCCTAGCCATTTGATGTGTCCTGGTTTACCTGGCTCGGATCGTGTAGCCTTCTGCATCAATTTGTTTTGTTTCTATGTTGCCTGGTGCAAATAAAATGCCATGTACACAGTATCTTGCTTCAAGTGATGCTAAGTTAATCGCATACGTTTTGGAACTAGGACAAATGCTCTAGTGTAGTAGGCACCTGCTTAAGAAAACCTCACATTCACTCGTAGCAACGTATAATGAATGGATGATAAAATATATTGTGTCATTGGTTGCAGACATCTGGATGAGAAGAAAAAGAAGCGCAAGGCTGGTAAGTCCGAGACTCATCTGGAATTCCCTGGGCGTGAAAAGGTCAAATTTGGTGATATTGTTGAGGCTCCACCAAAGCTATCATTCCCAAAGGTGCCCTCTTTTCTCATGTCCCTCTATGTGAACTCATTTACTTTGTTATTTCGTGGATTAAATGTATTGTTCTTGGCTTTGTAGCGGAAGAGTCATTTGGATGTTTCTGCTGAGAGGCTAAGGAAAGAGGTGGTTGAGAATTACAGAAACATCAAAGGCTGGACATCAAGGCCTGGTCTCCAGCTTCCCACTCTAGCTGAATAAACACCCGTGTAACCATTTATCTTGTGCCTTCTTATGCTAGATCAGAGTTGCTTATATATAACAACTTGCGCACTCTCTTGTAAGCAATTGTGAAACGTTATATTGTTGTTTGATTCGAGGTTGTGTGTTCTGTTTTGCTTCCCTAAAGCAATTATTATATCATTATGGGTAATCGGGAATTCTGGGATTAGGAAAACGTATTATTTGCTTTTGGAATGGGAATAGGAGCATAAACTCATGCTACTTTGTTGTTCTTCGCGAGAACTGGACGTTATTATTACAACTTGTCAAAAGAGTAGCTGTTGGAGATGTACATATGACAGTACGCTCAGAAAAGATCTAGTAGCTTGTTCGGGTGTTCAAGCTGAAATATTACGGGGGTACACAAAAATATGAAGGCCTTGATCCATATGGAGAGTAAACATTGTTTTGTATACTGGACTCTTGGATTCATCTTCCAGTTTGAACCTGAAGAAATGTATCAGGGTAGCAGCCATGATTTTCATCTGCCTGTATGCAAATTCTTTCCCCAAGCATATACGTGGGCCCGCCTGATCATGGAAAGAAGACTTATTAAATGGTGAAAATTGCCATCTGAACTCTAAAGGAAAAATAGAACTATCTTTGCTTGTGTTTTTGACTTGAGAACTGATGTTAACACGGGCAGACTTTTTTATTAGTTTGTGTGTAAGTGATTGATGTCAGTTGCAGTACTTTCTGAAAGCTCATCCATTAGCAATTAGTTACCATGTTGTTTCCTACTTTATTTGTAAATAAAATGCTTGATTTTCTGTCTTAGCAACAGAAGGGTCATATTTAAATACCAGCAATGTGACTTTTTAAAAAAAAATTCACCAAGTACCAACTTATAGTGATATTCTCGCCTGTGCCTGGCTAACCCAATTTGTCAGAGTTGGACATGCTCACTGAATAAAATTATAGGCCTTATAAACATGTGCAGAGATTATTTCTCAAGTAATACTTACATTGAAAGATATAAACTTGTAAGGGCTCTCTTGCTGAAAGATTCCATCCACTAGCCATCTTTCAGGCCTGAATTCTTCAGCATCCTCACCCCAAAGGTATTTCATTCTCCCCATGGCATAGATCATATAGTTCATTCCATCTCCTTTTATCACTCTGTAACCATTGGGTAGCAAATCATCTTCATCTGCCATCTTGCCATCCTGTAAAATTGCCAAGTTTTTCTTAACAATGGCCATGCCATTCTGGAGATAATATATTTCTGTGTAAAACTGTAGAAGTTTCAAATTTAATATTTCTCTTAATGATTTTGACAGCAGTTTAACATTGTATCGAGCAATTTATTTCTTTCTATTTTTTCAACAGCAGCTATTCTGGTATTATTCTCACTTCAATTATTATTTTGGAACTCATTCTACAGCTACAATCCTACTCCCTTCTTGATTTTTGTTCTTTTTTGGACAAAAGCTGGGAAAGTGCATAAACTACGTAGTATAAACTTTACATGCTCAGATTTATCATTATTATTATATAATTTACAATACAGGGTATGCTTACTCTACAAACTAATCCGGTACTTACCAATGTTTCAGGTTATGATTAGTGCAGTAAGTGGGTATATAGTGCCAGGCCCAAAATAACAAGTCATGTCTCATTTTAGTTGTAGTCTACTCCCTACAAGGAATAGCTGTCGAAGTTTGGAGTTGTTCATACCACTGGAACAGCAGGATACAGCCGGAGTGTCTCAGTTAACGTAGCATGGAGGTACTGCATCTTGTCAATGGCACCTTGTTTTAACCTTGCAGTGAAGGTCTCCATGTTATCTTCTTGCGCCAATTCAACAGATTCCTTGATTTCATAGGCAATCTTATCCTGCACTATGGGGTTCTTGCAGAGCATGTAAATGAACCATGATAGGGTATTTGCCGTGGTATCTTTCCCAGCAATCAGGAAGCTGAGGACTATGTCACGTAGGTAGCGATCGTTCATTGTCACTGGGTCCTCCTCACTCGCCAGTATGAATCTTGATAGTATGTCTTCTCTAGCTTTCTGCATGCATCATAAAAGAGAACACATAGTTAATACAGCATGGTATATGCAGCTTTGTCTACAGCTTTATTTATTTGAAGAATGTTTCTTGAATTTTTGGCTGACCATATTCTGAACTTTCTCCAGATTTATAAAGCACATCATAAATCATAAGAGCATAGCACATAAAAAACCCAGATGACCAACATTGTACTACCTTAAAATTACTCCATATTCTAAGGTGTTAGAAATTGATGCCATGTGATATATATTATATATTTCAACTAATCCTGCCAAGCCTATTACAGGATGTGTATTTGAAATGATTTGGGTACCAATATCTATTTCAATGCCAAGTTAAACATTATTCCTCAAGTTATCTGTGTACTCGAGACTCGGACATTATAAAACTGTGTTATGTCTTACACAGATTGTAGCAAATTATAGTGAGATAGAGTTTCGTTGCCCTTACTTGGTCATGCCTATTCTTCATTTGCTCTCTCTTTTGGTGGATCAACTGCATCACAAAATCATCGATTATCTGAATGTTCTTTTTGAGTTTGGCTTCTGATCCGATATTAAGCTGGCGCTTTACTTGCCAGAACATATCAACATATCGGTAGTAAACAAGAGAGCTTGCTTCATCGAACGCCTTGCTGAATCGAATGCTAGATTCATCTGATCCAGATAGTGTGTTAAGCTCAAAACCAAGCCCCACTTTGAACATGGAATCCATTGCTGTTCTCATCAAAAGGTCCTGATAAAATTTGCAATCAAAAGGTAGAAATAGGAAGAACGAAACAACCACTTGGTCTGTGAACTTTGCAGTTGAGCTTGTTCAAGCCACTTAAATATATTTTTTGCTACCTCAAAAACTTGAGTTATGCATAATCCAATCTACAAGTTTTTAGTGAAATGCTTGCTCCAGTTTCTTCTCATTATAGCTAGATTGAATTTGGGTTTGGTTGGGTGTAGGATTAAATTCACTTTAGTCTTTTGTATGTTAAAGTGCTAAAGTAAAATGGAGAAGAGATAAAAGGTGCAAATATGATCTTAGCACTTAACAATATTGTATTTTTTTTATCGATCATAGTTATGGAAGAACCTGCATGTTTATGGTAATTCTGTTAGCTGCTGCATATGAGATCTTCTCTGCCAGTTTTGCAGCATTAATTCTGAAAACATCACTGCTGAAGTCACGTAGCACTTTGGTTGAGAACTCGTGACTTGCTAGCTTCCTCTGGTGTCGCCAGTTCTCACCATCAGTTGCGAAAATTCCATTCCCAAAGAGGTCCCTCATGACCCGTGTGTTGAAATCCCCCTGTGAAATAGGCTCCAACGTCATCAAAAAATTGTGCTCATAGGCTCTTTTTTTTTTGTAACTTTTACATACATTTGCAGTAACTATTCAACATGATCTTTTTCTTGTAGGGGTAAAACATGAGCAACCCAACTAGCCTGTATGTAGGCTTAAGGTTAATAGCTGCCTCTTTGCGATTAGATTCAGGGCAATATGCTGTTAGTCATCCTATTCTGAATGGAGATTGCTCTGTGAACTTAATAACTGTCAGCTGAATGTCTCACTACCTTGCAAAATACATTTTTATTCAGTCATATCATAGCAAATTATAGCATGTAGTTACCACTGAGGAAACTACTCAAAGTTTGACTTGATCATCCATTGTATAAATCTTCAGGATTTAATCATCGAAAATTCAAAATTCAGAATAAACTATCTATCTATTACTCCTCACTGTATGGAGGAACAGAGACGATCAACATGGACTAGTTATTAATCATTAAGAAAGGCAGAGGAGGAACAGATACGATCAGCATGGATAATCACCTTACTGTATTTACTGAAGTTGGTCTTGAGAAAATGCTCGATGACAGCGGGGTCAGAGGTGAAGATCTCACTGTGCCCGGGATAGACCAGCCTGCTGGTGGGATGCAGAAGCGCATATGACACTTGTTCGTCAAAGAGCTTGTCAAAGTTCTTGAGTTGACGAAGCACAGTCCCGATGAGCGGTGGCCGGTCTTGGGCTCTCTGGGCGAACTCCCTCGTGCAGAAGACTGCGAAGGACGCAACAACGCCAAGGATGTAGAGGGTGATTACCAGGAAGGCTATGGCTAAAACTGAAACTAAGCAGATCCCCATGGACGCAGCAAGGGAGGAGAGCTGAGAAGCCATTAGAGGTGCCTGCTGCTGCTTGCTGAATATATGTTTACCATATGCATCTTATATATGTAATCTACTCGGCCAGCCATCCACTTTATCTCTTTGGGTTTAGTTAATGTTAATGTCCCTGTCTTCTAGACTAGAACACTGACATGCATGTTTCTATATTCTTGGCATTTTGGACTGTCCTGTATGATAGTAAGTGGGCAGTCATGTGGTCAAACTATTCAAGTGGCTAAACAAATCGCTTATGCTTTGATTAGATTTCAAGGTCTAATTTGTATCTGCAAATTATGTGTTTGGTAAGACTTTGTGTGGATAATTTAGGCTTGGAACTTTCCTAGTAATCAAGTCCTCCATATGCATATTTCACTTACCATTATATATTCTGCTACTTCAGGATAAAGAATCTAATCAGGAATACCAGGATAGTGGAGAAGAATCAAGTCCACCCTTGAGAATGAATAATAATGGCAACTGTGTTGAAGATTCAGCTGTTGGTTCAACAAAATTAAGTATCCAAAATAGTGATATGTGTCACTGGCATGTGGCCTTAGGACGCGTATAATAGTATTCTTTATGTACATCCTTGCTATGTTTCTACAGGGCAGCCTGGTGCACTTAGCTCCTACATTTCTGCAAGAGTCTGCAGGACCCGAACCTCATGGTCACAAGGCAACAGCTTTTCCGCTCTGCCAAGGCTCTCCTTCAAATCCTTTGCTATGTTTTTGAGGGGGAAAATGCACAGCATTGTTGTGTTGTGTCTTTGGAATGTACCTACTTGGCTGCTAAGTACAAGCAAGCTGAAGAAGTCAGAAGGAGCAGTGACATAGCTGATTGCGTTTGCATGAGTTCAGCAAACTGGATGATGGCGAAACTAAATTATATCTCAATTGGATTGGCAGTCAAGGACTTGCAACCTTGACAGCAACATCTACACGATGACATAGCAGTTAGATCTATCTGTTTGTACTTTTATGTATGGCATTGGTATGGGGAACAGTCCAGGTTTATTACTTCTGAGTTCTGATACGATCACTGACACATACATTTTGATGCATTGAGAACTAAATACTATGAATGAAAACTCCATTGGAGAGCCATCGTGCAGGTAG
>NC_041386.1:697559867-697568781 GCF_002162155.2 Triticum dicoccoides | reverse complement strand
AAAAACTAGTTCTCAGAAGGCCTCTTTAGTTTACTCTAATCGAGCAACCACACATGGATACTCTAATTGAGCTGATTGCTGGTGTGTGTTTGTGCTTAACTATGCAACTTCAGGACAAGTCAAAGATTTTTTTTTCTTTCTTTCTGTAAAGTGCATATATTTTAGTAAACCCATTGTTGCTGATATGTGTGAACTTGTTCCTGCTGCAAATCGTTCCAGTAAATTAGTATTGACACTTATTACCGCTTCTGTTATGTACTGTTGTAGGTCACACCTGGTGCTCAAGTTGGTTGATTGTCTCTTATCTTACACAGATTTTCATTTATCCGACCAATGTACACGCCTGTCATGAGGTACCTATGATATACATTTCTCAGTCTAAAGCCGTATTTATGCCTCGTATTTGCATTGCTTACCATTGTACATTTGTTATGACACAATTTAGATGCATATTCACAATCCATTATAGATTTTCTTTTTCATATCTGTCATTTTTTCACCTTTCATTAACTCAGGACCTGTTAGGATAATCCTAGGATAACAATACAATCCATGGGTCGTGTCTATATCGAAAATATTTGTTTCACAAACTTAGCAGTTGAAATAGTGTAAGTGTTACATGTGAACTCTTCACTAGTTAAACATCCTAGCATAGTGAAGTGTACAATTTATATCAAACCCACTGCCTTAACAGTGCGGCAGAGCGTGATAAACAAAAGGTTATTGGAACAACTCGGATCTCCCTTGCACGGCTAAGCGTGCTTAATCCCTTCTAGTTTCTTGCTTTAGCATGGGAGCTTGAAGCCCATGTACTGCCCGGTGGTGTACTGCGCCCAGACATGGACCCCGCCGGAGCAAGCTATGACGACGGCGCTGAGCGCCAAGATGGCAGCAACCATTGGGACGATGAGCGAAACCCTGCCCGACCTCCTGATGGCCCCTTCTATCACGACCAGCCCAACGATGGAAGCCACAAAGCAGGTGAGGGCGTAGACCAACGCGCCCACGATCCCGTCAACTCCCAGGATTATAAACTGGACCATCGACATGGAGGCGCAGAAGAGGACCATGAACATTGTCGTCGCTGACGCTGTCTGAGAAATAAAATCAGAATCAGAACCATCAAAATTATCAACTACGGAGCCTGCCGTTAGTTGTTGATTTGAGCAAGACATTAACACCCAAAAAAGAAAGAGTTACTTTTGGGGGCACTCCAATGTGGAGCAAGACAGGATTGAGAAGCAGTCCTCCTCCAATGCCGAAGAGTCCGCCCATCACACCGGTCAGCAGAGCAGCCACCGGGAAGGCGTACACCGGCAAAGCGTCCAGCCTGCTCTTCATGGAACTTGCCTTCGTGTGTCGTCAGACAAACAGAAAAGGAAAAATTGTTATCGCAGATCAAGTGAAGAAAGGTGGTGTTTTTGGAGACTGGCTGTTGCAGCATACCAGCTCAACCACTTGGCTTTTCTGAGTCTGCGATTTTCCTTTTTGGTGCACGATACATGCCGTGAAAGCCACGGCGACAGGGATTTGAGCGACTGTGATGAGCCAGTATGCAACGCCGCATGGCTTTATGTCAAAGGCCCCCTGATGGAAGTGTCCAGTCCTCATAAATTTTAGTTAAGAAACATACTACTAATTTGGAGGATTGAAGACATGACGATGGAAAAAGTTAATTGCATGATAAGGAACAGTCAGGACTCAGGAATCAGGATTCTGTAGTCGAGAGATTATCATACCTTGGCACCCTCACCTCCTATGAAGAGATGAATGACGAAGAAGCAAAGCCAGACGGAGAAAAGCACCGCTAAGTCCACCCAGTGATACCCATGGCCGGCCCCTTCTTTCTGGCCAATAAGCAGCGCTTCCTCGGCGCCCTCCCTGGTGCTCGCTCCCTCAAGCACCCCCCTTTCCGTTGCTGCCGACTCCGCTCGCCACCGCTTCAGCCCGGTGCCGTATGTCTTGAACGTTGCCAAGGAGAGGAACGCGGTGAAGAGCACACGGTGATGAGCCACTCGGGGAACATGACGTTGCACACCACCCCGACGCTCACCCCGAGAAGCAGGCACTATCGGGACGATGTTGGGTGGCTATCGGGACCTCTAAACCCGGACGGAGGTAGTATATCTTAATAAAGATCGGGTACTGGCCCTTCTGACGGTGCATTTTTCTCGGCAAATATGCGGATGGGCATGGGAATCGTTTACATCCGGCGCACCGGCCGAACGACGCGCCGGTCACCTTCCACATACGTGGATCTCCTATGGGTCCACACACCAACATGCATCCAGCAGCCTTATCTAGTCCCGGTCCAACTCGTTCCTCTGATTCTTCCTCTCTACCTCACATCGTCTCCCACCTCCAGCACTAGCACAGCTCCTCTCTCTCCCCACCACCCACCATGCTCGCTCAGACTGCTCTCCCTTCCTATCTCGCAGGTTTCTCTCCCGCATCTCGCAGGCTACTCTCTATCCCCACCTTGCGCAGGCTGCCAACGAGCCAGTGGTAGCGCTTGTTTTTTTTGCTGCAACCACGGTCTCGTCGCACAGCGAGGGTTATAGCCATGGCAACCATGGCGAGGCAGTGCTACGGCCGGCGTTGTGCACTGCTACGACCACAGTGTCGCGGTGCTACAACCGGCGGCTGGCCGTGCTGGAACCGGCTATGCAATGTGCTGGAACCAGAACCACATTTGCTACATCGCAGAGACTATGTGCTGGGAACCGGCCGTCGGAGCTGCATCCAGCGACATAATTTGCTACATCCGGAATCATTTTTTGCTGGAACCAATCGAGTAACGAGTACGACCATCGGTGCGGCAGAGCTGCAACCAGGGAGAAAAAATGTTACGATCGCTGCTTCAAATCGCTACAGCCGTCTTACTTTTTGCTGGAAGCAGTTGAGCGTGAGCGCAGCGGAGCTGCATCCGGCGACATAATTTGCTACATCCGGCATGGATTTTTGCTGGAACCAGCACGATCGTCGGACGGCCACACGACGCCACCGGAGTTGCTACCACATGCAGCTCGGGATGCTAGCACCGGCAACCGTGGTTGCCATGACCACATCGGTGATACTAGGACAACTCCAGGATTTTTGGGACGGCCGTGCTGCATCGGACACAACACGACTGCTGGCAAACGAAGGCGAACAGTTGAGGGACGAGAGCGGATGGCCGGCGAGCGCGGGCAGCCGGGACAACAAGGGCAGGCGACGCTGGTTATCGGCAAACACGAGCAGCCAAGGACGAGCGTAGGCGACGGCAAGCACGGAGTCTTCCATGGAGGCAATCGGCTGGTCAACGCGGACGAGATCCAAAGCAGATGCGTGAGGAAACAGAGGAAATCAATGGCAGGACGTGGCCTAATCCTACGGCTGGGGGCCGACAGGCCGAAAATTCGGCCGGCGCGCCGGCGCCTAGCAGTGGCCAATGGGCATACTCTGTCTATCTATATTAACACTCTGTCTATCTATAATAACGTCCACTTGCTCCGTATGGTGTGCAGCGTTCTACTCTTTGTCTCTAGTTTAGACTTTAGAGGCACCGACTACACTTTGTCTACTTATATTCTGTCAATTAACTAAGTAAAGAAATTAGTTTTCGTCAATTATATGTATTTAGACTCTTTGCAGGTGTTTCATGTATCACAAACTCAAATGAAATAAGAGTGTTGGAATTGATCTCTAGGCTAACCTCCTGACTACCCGAGAGAAAAAAGGGGAGGCCAGTGACTACTTAGTCCCAGTTTCCGTAACCTGGGGACATCTGGCCTGATAGGTGTCCACAAGTGACTGGTCCAGCCTATCGATCGTTGTACAAAGGGAGGCCAGTGTATTTGTTGCCGGTATTATGTAGTATTGAGGGTGTTGGCGTCTTTGCTGGTATATGCACAAACAGATAACAAAAATGGCAATGTCTTTGCATAGACCCCAATCGGCAACAGGAAAGGAATAAAAGAGTTCGGTTGACTCTGTCTAGAATAATTAATATCCGCTTTCTCTGGTTATTTGTAGTTTAGAGGCACTAAAGACACTTATAGATGAATATATGATGTTATTTAATTAGCTAATAATTCAGTTTGGTCAACTATGTATCTAGACGCTTTGCAAGTGTTTGATGTATCACAAAACTGAAATGAGACAAGAGTGTTGGAATTGATGGAGACACAATACCACTTTACTGGATTGTGGTGAGACCAAAACTAATTCTCGAGTGGATTGGAAGTCAAGGACTCGCAACTTGACAGCGACATCTATATGACGACACGGCAGTTGAATTAGTTCCATCTGTTTGTACTTCTATGCATGACATTTATCTGGGGGACGATCCAGGTTCATACTCCTGGTATGCTCACTGAACACCTACAGTCTGATGCATTCTGAACTAAATATGGAGGAAAATTACCTAGCTAGGATCAGCACAAATTTCATGTAAATGGAAATTTAGCTGAATGGCATCCAAAACATACAAATTTGGGGTTGACATTACACCAGTCTGGATATCTCTCTGCTTTCTGACAGTTTAAATTTTTTTTTTTGCGGGAAATTCTGACAGTTTAATTTACTCTGTTTCTTGCAAAGGTAAATAGTACGGATAATCTGACTAACCAGGATTTAACTTCAACCGGTGACATTTATTTTTACAACTTGAAAAGGTAGATGTTGATAACATACATAGTTCAGTGGAACAACAGAGGATCTAGTAGCTTGTTCTGATGTCCAAGCTTAAATTTCACGGGGGTACACAAATAGATGGAGGCCGTTATCCATGTGGAGAGTAAACATTGTTTTGTATATTGGACCCTTGGATTCATCTTCCAGTCTGAACCTGAAGAACTGTATCAGTGTAGCGGCCACAATTTTCATCTGTCTGTATGCAAATTCTTTCCCCAAGCAGATACGAGGTCCTACCTGATCATTGGAAGAAGACTCGTTAAATGAAAATGGTTATTTATACTCTAAAGGAAAAATGAATTTATAACTTGAGAAGTGATTTTAAACCATGCAACTTTCTTATATTAGGGTCTGGTAACTGCTTGCTGTTAGTTGCCGTACTCTTCTGAAAGCACAAGTGATTAGTAGTTGAGTAGCATGGTGTTCCCTACTTTAGTTGAAATGCAATATTATATACTCGATTTTCTGCTTTAGGAACTGATGGCCAGATTTAACTACCACTGATGTTACTGTTTTCTAGGTTCTTGGCCAACTCTTGGTGGGTATCTAGGTTGTTCCCATCACAAACCTAATCTGTTAATTAATTAGACATGTTCACTTAGTAAAATTATTATAGGCTCTCTAATCATGTCTTCTCTGTAGTACTTACATTGAAAGCTATAAACTTGTAAGGGCTCTCTTGCTGGAAGACTCCATTCACAAGCCATCTTTCAGGCCTGAATTCTTCGGCATCCTCACCCCAAAGGTATTTCATTCTCCCCATGGCATAAATCATGTAGTTCATTCCATCTCCTTTTATTACTCGTTGGCCATTTGGCAGTACATCATCTTCATCTGCCATCTTACCATCCTGAAAGTGTACCACAAAATAAATTACTGTGTATGCCAGATCCAAATTAAATGTCGAAGCTATCTGGACTTGTTATTTGGACAATACTCTTAAGATGAATAGCAAGAGGAATCATTTGTACCACCGGAACACCAGGATACAGCCGGAGAGTCTCAGTAATCGCAGCATGGAGGTAGTGCATTTTGTCAATAGCACCTTGTTTCAATCTTGCAGTGAACATTTGCATGCTGGTATCTTCTTGCGCCCACTCAACATATTCTCTGATTTCAAAGGCAACCTTATCCTGCACTACTGGGTTCTTGCAGAGCATGTAGAAGAACCATGTAAGGGTATTCCCTGTGGTGTTTTTACCAGCAATCAGGAAACTGAGGACTATGTCACGAAGGTAACGATCGTTCATCGTCTCAGGATCCTTCTCACTTTCCAGTATGAATCTTGACAGTATATCATCTCTGGCTTTCTGCATTTATCATAAAAGATAGAATTGAACATATGTAAAATTTTGAAATAGTTGTAACAAACTACCGTACAGTTTTGCTTACATGGCCACTTATGTTTTTCATGTTCTCTCTCTTTTGATGGATCAACTGGAACACAAAGTGGTCAATTATCTTTATGCTATTTTTCAGTTTAGCTTCAGACCCGATATTAAGATACCTTTTCAGCTTCCAGAACATATCAACATACCGATAGTAAACAAGAGAATTTGCCTCATCGAAGGCCTTGCTGAATTCAATGCTGGATTCATCTGATCCAGATAGCGTGTTAAGCTCAAAACCGAACCCCACTTCGAATATTGAATCCATAGTTGTTCTCATCAGAAGGTCCTGAGGAAATGGTAGAAATTAAGAGAATTGCCAGCAAATGCACATCAAGTCAGTCAGCTTTTGGTACAAGTTTGCTACCTCAAAATTCAAACTCGGAGTCAATTAATTTTTATCTTTACTTGGCTCACTTAGAAATCAGAGTAATGCAGAGCCTAATTCAGAAGTTCTGAAGAAACTATGTTTACCCCTGTTATTTGCGAAGAATAGCTAACTGAATTTTTGTTTAGCCGTTTAGGTCTAGGATTTGATTTGCTTCTCTCTTTTGTAGCTTATTAAAGTAAATTTGACAGGCGTAGACTGAACTATTAAAGCTATAAATACGATATTAGCACTTAAAATATTATCCTATTTATATTGATGATAATCATGGAAGTACCTGCATGTTTATGGTAATTCTGTTAGCTGCAGCAGATGAGGTCTTCTCTGCCAGTTTTACAGCATTCATTCTGAAAACATTACTGCTGTAGTCGCGTAGCACCTTGGTTGAGAACTCGTGGCTTGCTAGCTTCCTCTGGTGTCGCCACTTGTCCCCGTCTGTCACAAAAATCCCATTTCCAAAGAGATCCTTGACGATTTCTGTGTTGAAGGCCCCCTGTGAAATAGGATCTGTCATTGTCAAATTGTAGTCAGACTCAGTATTGTCTTCTACTTTTTGCAAATTGGCACAGGCATTCAGTTTATCTCTAGATAGCACGTATATGATTAGTCTGACTAGCATGAATCTGAATTCAAAGGTTGATAGCACATGACAATATGTTCTACAGACTACTCAAGTTTTGACTGTTGACCATCCTCTGTTTAAAATTTGCAGGATCCAGTTTAACATCTGACATGTAGACTGAACCATCTACCACCAATCCACCATATTATTGGTTAGCAAGAAAGAGAGGAGGAACAAATATGATAAGCAAGGAGAACTACCCTGCTGTATTTACTGAAGTTTGTCTTGAGGACATGCTCGATGACGGCAGGGTCGGCGGTTAAGATCTCACTGTGCCCAGGATAGACGAGCCTGATGGTAGGGTGCATGAGCGCATACTTGACATGCTCATCGAAGATCTTATCAAAGTTGTTGAGCTGCCGGAACACGGTCCCGATGAGCGGCGGCCGGTCATGGGCTCTCTGGGTGAACTCTCTGATGCAGAAGACGGCAAAGGATACAATAATGCCAATGATGTAGAGGGTGATCACCAACAGGGCTATGGCGAGAGCTGAGACTACACATATGCCCGCGGATGCAGCGAGGGAGGAGAGGTGGGGTGCCATGATCAGCGCTAGCTGCTGCTTGCTGAGAGTAAGATTACCATGTTCAGCATCTTATATATGTGATCCGAGGTGCCACTGTATTTGTTTCGATTTGGTCAATGTCATTGTCTTCTAGGAGAGGACAATGACATGAATGTTTCTATATTTTCAGGTTTTGGACAGTGTCGTAGAAAATGGGTAACTTGTTTTCAAACTATCTTCATGGCTTGGGAGAAAATTCCTATGCGCTGATCAGTCACCGAATATGAATTTGTGTCTGCAAATAGAGTTTGGTAAGAGTTTGTGCATATCATTTTGACTTGAAAGGCTTTCCTAGCAACCAAGATCTCCATAAGCACATCTCTCGCTCTTACCATGTCACACTGCTGTTTCAGGACAACCACAATTCAACTTCCCATTCATCAAAAAATTGGTACTGGTAAATTGTCCGCCGACATGTTGGGGCAGACTGGCAGTGCTGGCTAGTACAGTGCCCATAATTCTCTAAATCTTCTATAGAGCATTGTTGTATGTTAAGAAGTAATTTGCATTGTGGTATACTTGTATCAGCAAACAGAAGAAAGGACATCCGGAGAGGTAGTGACATAGCTACATCCGGAGAGGTAGTGACATAGCTGAATCCGTGGGCATGACTTCAGCAAAACTGAATACTGCATCCTAATTAACTGGAACGGCAACTTGACAGCAACACCTATATGACGTAGCTGCTGGATTTATCTGCTTGTATACATGTCCTAGGCCAACCTTTCTTATGTGACAGGGGGAAGAGTTCACCTCTTTGGAGGATGAGCGTTTAGAGGCTGCATAAGAATATTGTATGGTACACGAGATTTCGAATCCCGAAGATGCGCTGAGCCGGGTGACGATAGCGTTCTCTCCCCGCTTCCCGCCTTTTGAACCCTAATTCATTTCCCCGCCTCCACCTTTCAGTTTTGTGAGGCAACTGGTTTTGGCGCACTAGTGACTTAATTCAGCCCGAGTTCCATATGGAGCTTAGCAGTCCTGCCGGTTTTGCTTTGTGTCTGAGGCATGAGCCACCTGACTTGTTGGTAGAAGCCTCGAAAAAGTGTTTGCTAATGTTCTGATGTCTCTAATTCCTGCATTGTGTCCATACATATCTCTCCTGTCCTTTTATTATGGTATACTCTCTGTTTTTGTGGTTGTCTCTAAAACGTCTTATATTTATGTACAGAGGGAGTATCTCTTATGGGCTCACGTATATGCCCGATAAGAGAATCATTAGTTAGAACTAGCACATATGACTATGAGTTCCTACGGGAGAGAAAAATATTGGTTA
>NC_041386.1:697558851-697559660 GCF_002162155.2 Triticum dicoccoides | reverse complement strand
TTTGCAATTTGTCCCCTCCACCAAAGCGACCAAGAATGCAACATCCGGCAACAGGGAGGCACACTCCAAAGTCTAGAAATAAAAGCATATCAACAAGGCATTAATCACATATGACTTGCAGTACATCTAACAACATATAGGGAAATGCCTTTTTTTATATTATATATGCACCAAACCAAGCTATTCTTAATACTAATTTATTTGCATAGATACTTTCAAAGGTGTTAAATAGCAAATAGCAAGAAAACGCAGCACATAAAAGATAAAAAAAAACTAACTGACAAACTCTTTTGCACACCAACACCCTTGCAATCAGAGAAGAGATCATCAGGTCCCTACTAAATTAGACCGGCCTGTATCTTCCAGCCAATAGGAATGTAATCAGCTCCTCTAATTATGCTCGTTTTTTCCAGCCCAAAGGAATTTTAATTTACATCATCCTATAATCCTTCAATTATGCACATTTTTTTAATCCTTATCTTCCAGCCCACAATATCATCAGCTCCTCCTTTAATTATGCACCTTTTTTGGCCCACAGAATTTTAATTTACATCAGCCCATAATCCTTCAATTATGCACGTTTTTCGATCCTTATCTTCCACCCCACAATATCATCAGCTCCTCCTTTAATTATGCATGTTTTTCCAGCCCACAGGAATTCTATTTTAGATTAGCCCATGATCCTACAATTATGCACTCATTCAGCACACAAATATCCATGTTTTATAGCGCTGTCATATAGAATTTTAATTTACATCAGCCCATAATCCTTCAATTATGCACGTTTTTCGATCCTTATCTTCCACCCC
>NC_041386.1:697549528-697558717 GCF_002162155.2 Triticum dicoccoides | reverse complement strand
TATGTGAGAGTACAATTATGCACTCACGATAGACAACGACGCTGAACATATATAAATTGGTAAGAATCAGTTTTGTATAGCGAGGTGGGCTCGGTAAGCCCAGCGTGAGGCCTCGCACTACAACAGGACCCCACCTATAGCAACGCATTTTACCGTATCTAAAAGTCCATATATGCGTTGCCTAAGGACTTTACCAACGGTTTGGGATGCGTTGCCTTATCCAGTGTTGCTAGCGCATAATGCAACGCTTATACTTCCGTTGGTAAAAGGAACCGTTGCAGGAGTGCAACACATAAAACAGACTTTTACAACACTCATATACGTTGGTGGTTACTGTACAGGAATCAAAATCTCATTGCTTCGCAACAAAGAATTTGCAACGCTTCAGGTGTTTTACGTATAAAATGTGAATAATATTTTATATATTGCCAACAATTAAATTAATGCTTCACATAATGGTACTAAGTATGTATATCAAGTCAGAAGACAAAATATACGCACGAGAGGAAGAAACCATATATTGAGAAAAATTGTGGGATTACAATAGTTGATATTACAGGAGGAATAACATCCAAATGTGATGCATAATCTAAACATTCTCTTGACAACGAAAGTTAAACTGACAGCATCCATCAACAACTCTACAACTTAACTAAAACCTAACCAAGGAACATCATCCAACAGGAACAACATCCCTACAACTTAACTAAAACTGAAAACAACCGTCATAACTAAAACTGAAAACAGACATCATCTTCATCATCGTGAACCGGAACATCATCATCATCATCATTGTAGTATACTTGCCACGCACCCATATAATCATCCATGTATATCTACAAAGAAAATAACCAAATGAACCGTTAATACACAATGCATTGACATGATGCAAATAGTGATGGGTTGCCCTACAAATAAGAAACATTACTTCTTACAAAGGGTCATTACTTCCGATACATTGGTTGCCCGGCTAGATTACGACTAATACAAAGAAAAGTTCCGACCTGAAAGTATTCCCTTAGAACTCAATATACTACTTCAGGTCACATAACAAACATAAACAGACCCAGAGAAAAATAAACAGATGTGGTTGTGGCCTAAAAGCAAGCCACTAATAACATAGTACCTACTTAGTTGACGGGTTAAAAGCACAACAGACATTGCTCATATGGAACAGTGCAAGCGACATAATGAGAAATTCAGCAATTTACGGACTGTGACAGCAAGAGTTCATGTGGGTAATTCAGCAATTTATGAATACAAGTAGTGAGAGCTCAGTTGTCAGTTTAACAATTTACGAATCAAAAGGGCAAGAGCATCTAAGAAGAATATTACTTGCATTTCCGTCTTCACAAATAGTTAAGATATGGAGATCATAGACAGTTACCAGAACCATGACTACGAACACTGCCATATCTTGGACAAATATACTCGCAGCTCCAGCCGTCCATGGTGTTGGCCTCCATCTCGATATTGCCGGAACGGATGAGTGCGGTGCCTCACATTAAATTACATACAACAATAGGTAAATCATTAGCAAGATAGGAGTACATAAATAATTAAATAAGAGCAGAAAAGGAGACTGGCACATCGAAAACCACCGAATGGCATTGAGTATTTATTTCTTTGGAAACCTGCGCACAAACAAACAGTGAGCCTCTACTTAATGAATGACTAACATGATGATTAACAGTGAGCCGCTGCTGGTGTATATGTGTGTGTGCTTGCTGCAAGCTTTAGTATATGCATAGTTTGCACATGAACATGCATAAAGCTCAGGTGTAGGTTGCATCTAAGTGGGGTATTGGGATTCAGTTTTATTTTCACTATGATGTACAGCGGTAGTAGATAAGTACCTTTTTTTAGTTCTGTAGATAAGTACTTGATATAGACGAATCCTCTCCATTGACCTGACCCAAGTCCATATAAAATAACTGCATGTTATGACAGGACAATCACATAACCAAATGACAAAGAAAATGTGTACAGTAACATAGAATATTTTGTGTATATGTGGTGTGTTTTAGAGGAACAGGCTAGCAAGACATAGGAATTTAACTGGGGAGTTGCATACTAGCTTTTCAAACCGAAGGAAGAGAAGGACGTCAGTGTATGGAAATACAATTGGAAAGTAACAGTCAGTGGCGGTGCTACAAAGGAAAACCTGGACAGCAAAATTTAAAGAAACACAAATATTTCAACTCAAGCGATGGATGAAGAGCTGCTGCTGATAAATCTTTCTCAACATTATATCTCTTTTTTCTCTTGAAAACCAAATCAATTCAGCGTTGATTAGCCCTGCTGTCCATGACAAATATCTAGTACCAAATTAAGATATTTATTATCAATTAATTGAATTTCAGAGTGTTATAACCTACATTTTATACGAAAATTAGTACTGTCTGAGAGACAGTTTTGGGGCTGCACATGTGCTTGTGCACCAGCGCTCGTCGTCTAGGTTGCTACTCGCCCGGCTGGCCACCGCTGCATGGGTCGCCCTTGGGCCTCCGCACCACACGGCGCTGCTACTTGCTGCGGCGGTGCGACCGGCGACTCGACGGCGGCTCCGCGCCATGTCTCTCTGGCCCTCCATGCGGCTGTACGCGTTGCTCGTGCCCATACTACTCTGCTGGATAGGAAGAGGAATCGAGCAATAGAGCCCAGAGGCCAAGAAAGAACCGTGAAGAGGCGACACTACAGGCAAGCAAGGCAGCTCTGAGCTGGGCTACTCCTATATCTGTACTACTACATGTATTTTTACCCCACGGGCTGGGCAGGCCATGGCATGCTTTTGCCCTCACGAAGCACCACCGGTGGTAACAATGTATCACATACTACAAAAAACAGTGTATCACATTTGACATGTTCATGAAATTTAATGTTTGTTATCCTATAGCAACGCATGGGTATTTAGCTAGTAGTCCAAATTGTTTAGAATAATAAGAGCATACAACAATCAGTACATTAACAGGCGTGGAGAGAAGTATTTATCAGTGTTCTGAATCATATCAATAATGTCAAAGAAACATCATATAGAAGAAACAATGTGGATTGTTAATTCACCTGCTCACTAAAACAAAGGAGTACGTGCTTCCCCCAACAGGTCCACGTTCTCTAGTATTTGAGATGGACGTGAAAGCCACCATTAGCAAGCTACACCGCCACCTAAATAGCCTGACCATCAGACTCCAGAAGACTGAAATTTCAACAAAAACTTCGATTAGTAACTCATCAAAATTGTCGTACAGAGACCTATTAAGACTGCATCCCTCCTTAAATATTATAACTCTTGCAATAGACTATTTAAGATGGGGTCCGCATATATGAAGTAGTTCTTATCTACATAAATAAAATTTGAAAGGATTACCGACTTATGTATCAAGGATTGATGACTAATAAAAATCTTTAAAAAAATTGATGCTCCATTGATATCTAATAATTACTAATTTAATAGAATAGCAATCAGTGCATGAATGTAAATAAATGTAGATCGGAACTCAGTCTGCAGGCTTGTCAAGTGTTCATCGCACAAAAGTGTTCATCGCACAAGGGCCAAACTTTTTTGACAGCGATTTGCTCCAATAGAATTGGGGGTGCAAACCTAGACGTCTATAGGAGAAGAGAAGAGAAGAACAGAGGTTAGAGAAAGGGGAAGAGAGAGAGGACAAAGCCAGGGGAGGGGATTCACTCACCGGACGAGAAGGACGTCATAGCCACCGGCGGCGGAGCCGACTCCCGAAACCCTAGCCATCGAGGGAAGGTCGCGGCTGGGCTTTCGTAGCCGCGAGCGCCGGATCTAGCCATATGGAAGGGCGCCGTGGTGGGAGGGGACCTCGGGTTGTGCTTCGTGATGGCGGGATTCGCCGGACGTCGCCTGAATCAGCCCGCCGCAGGTGGCGCAATGAGGAGCTGCATCCACAGAGAGAGGTGGGATGTGAGAGGGATGGATGGGTGGGGGATGAGGCGGATCCGGTAGCCTCCATAGCCGCGATGTGGGAGGAGCGGAGGGGAGGGCCGGCGGCGAGGTGGGAGGAAGGTGGCGAGGCGATTTGGGGGAGACGAGGGGCATCGGGGGCTCTGTTTCTGGCGCATCCCTCTCTCCTTTTTTGTTTTCTTTTTTTTTCTTTTTTTTCATATATGTCCCACGGTAGGATCAAGAGCTAGAATTCTGCAACGCATATCTGCAACCTATAATATGCGTATCTATTATGAATTTTACAACGTTTAGCCAAAATGTTGTAGAAGCTGTGTTGCTTTATAAGGGGTATCCTTGTAGTGTCGTGTGTGCGTGCGATGTACGAAAAGCTAGCGTGCATGAAAACAAGCTTACGTGACACCGAACGAAACCAAATAGCTTACGTGACACCGAACGATACCAAATAGCCTACATAAAATTAATCAAAGCAGGACTAGATGAAGCGGAACGAAACAAAGAATGTCACCTCTCTTTAATAGTAGGTATAGAACTGTGGATGGATGAACAATATAGTTTGGTAAGTATGGGAGTTTGGTATGGAGAACATTACTCACTCAAGTGTGAGAGTTTGGTAGAGTATTCATTCCTACTCTACGAGATGAATGCTAGCTAATGGCCTCCTCTATCATATAGGTGTGGTCCTTTACATGGTGGTCACTTTTTTTCGAAGCTTTTACCTGGTGGTAACTTGGTAATCACTCAGACTTTGTTCGGATGTTTCAAATCTAATTATCGAACTGTTGGGTTGACTCACTTGACCTGGTTGTGTACACTTGTATTGCCCCTTGTACAACGCCTCCTCTATTCTATGTTTCCATCTTGCTTTCTCCCTCTGGTACAATGCTGTTTTTCTATTTGGGTTAAAAGAAAGGAGGATGGGCTCTAGCAATAAGACGCATGATTTAACTTGTTTGCCACACTGTAAATTGTAGTTTGGGATGAAATTATCCAAAACACTGATTTTTATGCTACTTGTATTACTTTGGAGAACATGGTGAGAGTATGATATTGTTGTTTGAAGAGGCTGGTAAGATGTTGACATGTGTCCCAAATGCACTAGGCAGCCTAAATATCCTAGAATTCTATTTTAATCTTGTCTGTGCCTAAGCATTGTAACAATGCTACCTTTGTTCAAATTTGTCACCATATTAGGATCATGCTCAGTTTTTCCAATCCCCCGGCATATAAGAAAGTAATTTGTGTGCATCACAGTTGATAATTACATTACTCGTTGGCGTTAGAAGTTGTAGTAGAGATCTTTGAGACATTATAAATAAGGCTTATTGGTTGGTAGTCTTTCCCTTTGATTACATTTTGTTTGCACTTCTTACTGATTTGAATATTTTGTTGCCTGATTTCTCAGTTAAGCCACCTTACCGTCTGGCTTTTCAAAATTGAGGAGAAAAGCTCCCAGTTCCATTTAGCATAAAACTGATAACACATCCTAGGACCCAGCTCCCAATACAGCGTAGCAGGACATGACCTCAGCTAAGAACAAACCTTGTGGGCAACAGGCAGCGAGAAACAAACCCAAGCAACACAACACGGAAAATTAATACATAATACCTACCTCAGCACTATTGAACTCTTTGTATGCCATGACCATAAGAACTGAACCAAAGCAGTGGACGAAACTTCATCTGTGGCTAATCTATCAGCACTAGGACAAGTTGGCACAAATCATCGAACATGCCGAGAACCTAACAATATGATCGGCCATCTGTCCAGTACGCACTATTATCTAATGTACTGACGTCTCCTAATCCAATATGTACATACAAATGCTCCTTTTTTTATCACCATCTCCTTTGTCTATGTGGTTGCCACCTATCTTACGTGCTAATGTATGTGCCATTAGGAGAATCACTAGTCGGAATTAGGAAGTGCAGACGAATGACCAATATGTGGTTGCCACCTATATATATATATATATAAACGGAGAGATGTACCTTGAATAGTACTTGACTGTGAGAGAGTTCGTGGAGTATTCATCTGTTTCCACGATGTGAATCCCAATGTCCTGCTACATCCTAAGACAATCTCTTACATATTGGTAACCATTCAGTCTTTTTACGCGGCACTGATAATTATCTTGCCATCCAGCATAATCTATGCCTCACCAATATAAAAATCACAGGCTGGCATGGATACTGCCCCACAATGATTAAACTTGGTTTCCTAATTATTTGTCCAATGGTTGTTGACAAATGTCATACCCCTCCCTTGATACTTCTAATCTCTTAATTTTACTTTTCACTTCTAGTTAATTTTGTTCTCATTTTGTGTATACGATAGTTTCTACCTACATAATATGTTCCTTTGTTATGTTTTGTTAATAACAATAATGATGTCTTTTGCCCTCAAGATGTGCACTTCGGGAGGGTGGCAATACCCCATGATACTAGGGATAATATATAATATTTGACGCCATGTTTGTCATTCTAAAGAGGATGCTTATTTCATTAGGATGTGATACTCCCATCGACAGTGAGATGCATCTGGTGAAACTTTGTCAATCTTTATGTTCGGTTGCTCTAGTTAGTACTCCCACCATTCAAAAATATAGTGGTTAACATTTTGTGTGTGTTTCTTCACTCGTTTCAGTCCGTACATAGTCCATATTAAAATACCCAAAACATCTTATATTGGCGAATGAAGAGAGTAGGTTGTAGGCGTTGTGAGTGTGTGTACAGTGATGTGTATGCGTGTGTGCTCGTCTACATTGTACTCGGTGTTTTAAAAATATCATTAGCTAACTTATTTTCTCTGATTTTCATGAAATTTGCAAGGGAATCCTTTGGAAAACCTTTATCGTATACAAAGACTATGCTAGTTCTGGCCAACAACACCTGCCATCATAAACACTAGGTTTGTGTGCTCCGCCTCTTCCCAGGCACACCCGACAAAGAAACACGGTGGGAGCGCACGTGTGTACATAGACTGGTGTGCCATGTTCGTGGCCTCAAGCCTGCATCCTGAGCCGTCAGAGGCCCAACTCTTGCGACCACCATCTACCGTAAGTCAGCACGCTCAACAAACTCCTCAAACATAGGTATGCATGTCTGCTCTAACTCTAAAATTGCTTATATCTTGTAGCTTTTCGTCCTCTCATCTAAATAGTTGGTGATGACATTGCGATATTGTCGTTTGAAGATGTTGGCCAGCTGTTGATGGGTCTCAAATACACTAGGCAGCCTAATGTTGTTTCCGGGACCTTGCAGTTTCAATTTTTATAGCCATCTGTGGTAGCTTCATCGTTTGAATTGGGGCCACCATTATTACAATGACGTGTTTCGGTAATCAACATATAATAAAGTAAGATTGGCGTTTTGGCTCCCAGGCTCAGATAACCTCGGGAGTAACCAAAACAATAGTTATAAATATTAAATAAATCCAAAAATTCCAATTTTTTCATGGAGAAAGATGACTGAGTGCGTGATGGCTGTCCCAAATTTCAGAGCATTTGGATGTCTGAGTAACTCTCAGCAAAATAGATAAATTTGAGGTTTGTGGATTTTCTTACTTTTTGTGCATTGTTCAGACCTGATTTTTTTCCGAGAGCTACTGAGATGTCCAAATCATTTGAAATTTGGCACGCACCTCGTGCACTCAATCATCTTACATGCAAAAAATGGATTTAAAAAATTCAAGTTTTTCTTTTTGAATTTACTGTTCACCGGGTGCAGATGAGCTCGGGCTCAAAATTGGATATTTGGTTGTGTGCATCATACTCATATTTTGATGAATCTATGAAGAGAGAAATTTTATTGGAGATCATAAGGAGACCACAAATTAGGTTTATTTCTCAATAGCCCTTAGCTAATCTTTGTCTTCTATTTGCATGAAGTTGTTTAATGAATGCCTTCATTATGATCTAGTAATTCAGATAATGCAAATATGTGAATCATGGAAAAAGAGTATGCGACTTCACATCTTGGGAGGATGGGAATTGAGCACCGCACGATATTGCGGAGATCCTAGACTGCTTGTTGTTTGGTGAAAAAACTTGTATTGAAGAGGTTAAAGTTCCAGAAGACCCACAAATGACCACTACATTTTTGTACCCCTTCCTCCCCTCATGACACAACCCATCACAAACATCAATTTTGCTTCAATCAACTGATAACAAGCATTAGCGATCTTGTTATCGCAAACGAGACCAAAGTAACCCACTATATCACGAAGGGTCCGGTTGAGGTATCTTTGTTTGTAGCCAGTCCAATGGTACTAGGGCTCTATTGCGCATATAATAAAACATACCAAGAATGTAACAATTTGAACTGCATAATCTGCCAAGAGTATGGCTTGCTAATGCCCAGATGTCTCATATTCCTGCATATCCAACCATGCATCTCTCTCTGGTTCTCTTCGCATTGTCTCCTATTTATTTAGTTTCCACCAATCTAATGTCCAAATAAATTTGTTTGATAAGAGAATCATGGGGTAGAAGTGCCGATGGATGAAGTATATAGTTTGGTGAGATGGGGTAGAAGTGCCGATGGCTACCATTGTCCCAAGGGGGAACACTCTTGGCATGGTAACGCAGCTGCCGGAGGAAGAAGATGTGTACAAAGTCTCAAGGAAGAAGATGCTGGCCAAATTGGACATACTCATGGGAGGCAGGGTGGCTGAGGAGCTTATGTTTGGAGAGAGCGAGGTGAGCTCTGGCGCCGTGTCTGATCTAAGCGAGGCGACTAAACTGGCCAAAGATATGGTCACCAAGTATGGTATGAGCGAGCTGGTCGGCCTTGTTTCCTACGGCAACGACAATGATGGTGGCGGCGGGAAGAAGGCGGCGACTGCGAGTGGGCATACGATGGCTCTGGCCGATGAGGAGGTGAGAGAATTGCTTGCCAAGGCTTACAAGAACGCGAAGAAGATAGTCACGGCGCGCAGCAAGGAGCTTCATGTGCTAGCCAATGCCCTTCTCGAGCACGGAACTCTCACCGGAGACCAGATAAATGAACTTGTATCGTCAAGTAATTAAATGAGAAAACAACAGAGACGCAAAACAGTTTTGTCCTAACAAGTTTTTTCTTCCGTCTTTTGATCCTTTAGCTGCATGCCAACAAATGCAAAGGAGATGTACGGTCTAGATGTCTCTGACTTTTTGTTTCAGACAAGTCTGAAGTGTTTTGCACTTTTGCATATTGTGTGTTTGAAACTTTGAATCATAAAAAAAACTGGTGCTATGGATCTCAAACATGAACTTG
>NC_041386.1:697548559-697549181 GCF_002162155.2 Triticum dicoccoides | reverse complement strand
GAGATTTGTATTTCAGAGTTGAATAGGATTTCTGTGACTGGGCATAAGGATAAATAATTGCAATTTCAGTCCTAGTTACATACATTTTTTCAGCTGCAAAAGTCTATAAATACTCCCTCCGTCCCAAAAATTTTGTCTTAAATTTGTCTACATACGAATGTATCTATTCATGTTCTAGTGTTAGATACATCCGTATCTAGATAAATCTAAGACAAGAATTTTGGGACGGAGGGAGTATATCATTAGGTGCTTTGCATAAATGTATCATGTGTTTGTAACTATACCTGCTAACCTACGTCAGCTTGTGCAAAACAATTCTTACCGAGTTATTCAGCTTGGTGAGAGCGAGGTGACTGCTGGTGCATTGGCTGATCTAAGCCAGGCGAAGCACTGGCAATAGTCATGGTCACGGGTCACCAGGTATGCTATTAGTGGGTGGGTCGGCCTTGTTTCCTATGACGACGACGATTGTGGTGGCGGCAGGGAAGGATCTAGTGGGGGTGCCATGTGTATTATAAGTGGAAAAAAATAATTACCTACTACTATTTTAGTATAATCTTCTGTGTGTTATAGGTGTTAAAAATTCCAGGGCTAAGCTTGCCACCACCACCACCACCACCCC
>NC_041386.1:697541072-697548412 GCF_002162155.2 Triticum dicoccoides | reverse complement strand
CCCGCCCCTGTTTTTTAAAGTCGCGGTGGAAGAGGATGACCATGAGGGGGCAGAAGACTGAACAGGTCGATGAGGAGGTGAATCAGCTATTGGACAAGGCTTACAAGAATGCGAAAATGACTCTCACGACGCACAGTAAGGAGCTTCATGTGCTAGCCAGCGCCCTCCTTGAGCATGAAACTCTCACTGGAGACCAGATTTTTACGAAATGAGCTTCTTGTATTGAACGGGGCCAACAGCCAGTACATACACACAAGAGGGAAATAAGCAAAGAAGCCCCTATACAATATGGTAACTACACACACACAGCACAACCCTGTTCTAGCGCAAATCACCAAACTAGTATACAGGCAAGTAAACGGTTTTAACAATTGTCGGCAGAATCAAGAAACACCTCCTTCACCCTAAAAGGTGAGAGGCTAAATAGTTCTGACCTAAGGAGATTGTTTTCTATTTATTATGTATGACTTTTGTTTCTTAAGTCTGAAGAGAATGATATGTGTTTTGAATCAGTAAAAACTCCTGCATTTGGATCTAAAACACGAATGTACACCAAGGATTTTATTATTAGAATTTCCGCGATTGAGCACAAGGGTATAATTTCAGTTCAACAGCTATGTAAAAATATCATAAGTTGCATAAACGTAGCATGTGTTTGCAACTGTACCTGTAACCTACGTCAGCCTGTGCAAAAAAATCCCAGCGAATTCTTTCATCTTGGTGAGAGTGTAGCACCTCATTCGTTTCGCAATGAGCTTTTCTCCCCATCAGGAACTTCTCAATATTAACACTTCTGACCACAGCTTCTACAGTAGTGTGACTATAGTGTACGTGCTGCAGATGGGCCTCAGATTCGACCATGGCGCAAAAAACAGCAGCTGCCGGCTGTTCAGGTCAGCACATTTTGCTCACAAAAATGCCCCAAGTATATACGATTAAGCCACAGTTCTAGCTGAGATGCAGGGAAGCAGTTCTGCCTTCACATCTCCAGCAATCCTACGATTTCAGCAGAGATGAACAGCTCGGGACGTGGACGCTTAATCGCAAAGTGATGCGTGGCTGGAGCTGGACATCATCAAGCACAATCGTATGCTACATGTTCACAGCTTCTGTTCAGTGGAATGACACAGCTTCTGTTCAGTGGAATGTCACTGTACCCTTTACTGTAATCCTCTCATTCCTCTGATCCCAACTGCCAGACACCAGTTTCAACCTCAGCTGCAAGAATAGCCAAACTGTTCCGCTGGCCCTTCTAAGGTTTGTACTCCCAAGGTTATATATCACCTATATCTACCAGTAGTCTCTGCAAGAGCACGAACCTTGATCAAAACGATGAAAATGGGTCGGATCTCTGACAATTATTCCCCTGTTTTCCCTTGCTGATAGCAACTTCAGTGTTTCATGGCTTTCCCAGGATATCCTCTGGTTCTTCATAACTGTTACAGGAGCAGCAGATGGCAAAGTGGACAGCCCAAGAGCCACCGCCAGCAGTTCACCATGTCTGGAAAGTGAGGTCTCGCCATCCTTTCTAATCTGGAATCCTAATTCCCAAATGTCCGTTCCACCACGCTCGGTCTTCTGTTTCACACTGACCAGCAACTCTTCTAATCTGGCATGAACTGCATTTTTGTGTGGGCAGGAGTTATTTCCATCAGTAAAATGATGGATGGATCCCCCAAACTCGGCCCAACTAATCCCGGCTTCCTTACTCATGCCTCGCTCTCTCATCAGGCCTCTAGTCTTCATAGCCAATGAGATTTTGCCGGCATCCATGTAGAGGTTGTACAGCACCACATATGAAGTAACAGCGAAGGGCTCGAGTTCCATTAATTTCTCTCCGGTTTTTATACCTCTCTCTTTGTCCCCATGGATTCTGCATGCCCGCAACAGTGCATGCCAAAGTATTGGGTCATTTTCTGATCCAGACCCCATTATGAAATCTTCAGCCTCAGCCATCTTGCCAACACGGCCAAGGAGTTCAACTACGCAAGCTTTGTGCTTCGTATTTGGGGAACAGCCATAATCTGATAGCATGCTCTCATAATGTCTGCATTACAAAAACACAGATACTTGATGAATTGTGAACATTGTTGAGAAGTTGGATATAAATGCCAGAAATAGAGGAGACTGCCCTATTTCTAAAGTTCCTTTATAGCACATTCTTCAATTAGCATCATACACTTTAGTTCTGAGCATACATAATTTTGTTCAGGAAGGGTATGTCAAACTTGAACCCTCCACCTTTTGCATCCGGGCTTGGGACCGGCATTGGCGGTGTTACTTCATGTCTGATGATCATACCAGTCCCTGGACATTGGTAACTAGGAAAGGTATTAATATAGTTCACATTAGAAACTGAACGCAAGCTACATTTCCAATCTGGAGGGTAGGTATGATATCACAATATAAGTAACCCCTAGGTTTGGCGCAAGTAAATAGCTAATTTAACATGTCTTTTTGGAGCAAGAATGTGGGGCATTTGGCAAATTGATTTTTGGAGCTACACCTAGCTATGTTGCATTGCACAACACAATTCCCAGACTATCATATCTCCCTTGCTATGGCATATACTTTCTGTGTAGGATGAGTTGAATATTGAACGTTTAATGTAAATTAGAAAGGTCCTTCATAAGTTGCTACTAGCATATATAATACACATGAGGATACTAAAAATTCACAGGAGGAAGACAAAGCACTTTTTGAGAAACAACAAAACAGGCAGATCAATCATTACTTTGCAAGAGTATGTACCTGAAACCTTCCTCTGCCAGCCCCTGCTGGCTGCAAGCAATGAGAACGGCAAACAAAGCATTATCATTTATCACGACACCACAATCCTTCATCTTCTCCAGGAGCACTAGAGCCTCGCCTTCATGGCCATGGACTGCGTAGCTCAAAATCATTGCAGACCATGAGAATATATCCAGACATGTAATCTGCTCGAATGTCTTCTTTGAAGCCTCAACATCACCCATATTCCTATACATAGAAATCTGAGAATTGCCGCACACAGTGAACTGACCGAGTCCAGATTTGACCGTATAACAGTGTATCTGCTTACAGGTTGCTGGTAGACTCAGAGCAGCACAGGCATTCATCACACTCGATAAGGTGAACTGGTCTGGCTCTTTTCCAACAGAAAGAAACTCTAGGAACAGGCCTAGTGCCTTCTCGAAATTCTCATCATGCGCGAATGCTGTAATCATGGATGTCCATGTGACGACATCTTGCCTGGGAGTCATCTGGAAGCATCTCAGACTGTCACTTACTGACCGTGCTTTGGAGTACAAGTTGATCAGCGCATTTGCTATGAACTCGTCATCCTGAAACCCATTGAATATAACATGAGCGTGTATCAACCTCCCACAGTGCACCGCATTGGTCAAATTGCAGACTTCGAGCACACTCTTGAAAGTAAACCTGGACGGTTTTACACTCATCCGGAGCAAGTCTGAGAAAAGCCTGACAGCTTCGATTCTAATCTCAGGGCAAGGGTCATTACCTAAGCGAGCGAACCCCGCGATCATGGCACCGTAGACCACCGCATTCTGATTCGGGATGCAGTCAAACACCTTGATCGCCTCCTCAAGTCCACCGTTCTTGGCATACATGTCCACCATGGCACTCCCAACGAACATATCCAAGTCCAAACCAACCTTAACCACGCAGCCATGCAGCATCCTCCGGACATCCTTGGAGCCCCGGAGCTCGGAGCAAGCCTTGAGGATCCCACCCAAGGCAAAGCTATCAAGCTTGACCCCTGACCGGTGCATCCAGACGAGCACGTGCACCGCCACCTCCGGCCACCCCATGCGCACGTATGCCGACAGCAGCAGGTTCCACGACGCCTCATCCCGCTCCTCAGCCCGGTCGAACACCAGCCTCACCTCGTCGATCATCCCGCACTTGGCGTACATGTCGATGACGGAGTTGGTCAGGAACACGTCTTGCGCAAGCCCACTCACCACGGCCAGCCCGTGCGCCGCCCGGCCATGCCTCCAGTCCCCGGCCCTGCCGCACGCCGCCAGCACCGCGGCGTAGGTGAACCTGTCCGCCCGGATGCCGCCGGCCCGTGCGTCCCGGAAGGCGGCGAGCGAGAGGCGCGCGCCGGCCCCGCCCTGGCTGGAGTAGCCCGCGATGAGGGTGTTCCAGGACACGGCGTCCCGGCGCGGCATTCCGTCGAACAGGAGGCGGGCATGGCGCATGTCGCCGCCGCGGCAGTACGCGGCGAGGAGGTTGTTGCGGAGGAAGAGGCCCGGATGGAAGCCGGCGCGGAGCATGTGGGAGTGGGTCAGCCTGGCCAGCGTCAGCGACCGCCCCCTCGACGCGGCCCGGAGGAGGCCCGCATAGGCCGACGGGTCGAGGGGAGGGGCGCGGCGGCGAGGTGGTGGCGGAGCCTCCGCAGGAGGGACGCGGCGACGGGGCGGCGGCGGCGTTTGGGATGGGGGCGGGGGCGGGGTCGGCTGCTGCCGGAGAAGACGGTGGCTGGGTCTCCGGTGCGGGAGCAGCATCGGTCGTCGGAACGACCGGACGGACGAGGTTTATTAATTTCCCCATTTTTTCTTCATTGCTCCCTTGGAGATCACACTTGGAGTAGGAAAGATGGGGATGTGAACGAAGTTCTGTGTCACGCTGACAGCTGGGCCCCCGTCTCACTCACTCGAGAGACATTTTATTAACAGCTTCCAAACTACTGTGCAATCACACCAGGGTTAAAACATTTACATCAAGCTCGCAGCTAGAGCATCTCTAGCGGACCTCGTAAACCTTAAACCCCGAATAAGGGCCGAGAAAACCGCGGTTTAAAGCCCGAAATCGGCTGCAGCGAAACAGAACCCGCAAATCCGAGCGGTAAAAGAGAATATTTCCCGAGATACCCGTCGCGCCGCCGGTCCTCGCCACGCAGGACGCAGCTCTCCGCTCGCTCGCCTGCGCCATGCCGCTCAGATTGCTCACCGCGCCCGTCAGCCGCCGCCCACACGCGCGCCGCCGTGAGAAATTGGACGATCTGGTTGGGATTGAGGCGAGGAAACGTAAAGAGAAGGCCGGACTTCACCGGAGCCACAAGAGAGTGATGGCTGGAGCCCTCTGGTACGGACGGCAGCGCGCGTGGAGAGCGGAGAATTCCGGCCAGTTTGTGGCCTGTATACTGCCCCTCCAAACAGTATAAATATAGGTTTGAGGCTCACGTTTTCGATGGCCTGTAAAATATTTACGATTCGACGAACTTTTACAGGGTCTATTCTGAACACAAAATTGATCCGGAACCATAAATCCGCTAGAATTTTACAGGTTTGGCGTTTTTAAGGGGTCTACTAGAGATGCTCTAACTTATGTTACACATGGCAACTATAAGATTCTTGTGACACATGGCAACTTTTGTTTATTTTTCTTACGTTCAATTTCAAAGCACTACTCTTCCAAAACATGGCAATTTTTTTAATTTTGTTATGTTAGTATGCATCTCTATGATTTTCAATAGGCGAGTGATTGGCGCCGGTGCGCCGGCCGAAATTTCGGCGGGTCGCACCGGGTACGTACGATTCGTTTGCTAATAGCCCCAGATGCCTTCTTCCCCCGACCGCTTTTGCTAGTTTTAGAAAAACCATGGCGTATTTTCATCACGAGTAGTTCCCGTGATCTCCCATAAGTCAATCAGCTTGCCGGCCACCCACGTCGCTACCGGCCGCCGCACTCGTCGCCGCCGGCCGCCGCCCTCGACCGCCCCGTCTCCAGGACGTCCTACCGGCCGCCGGCTCCTCTCCAGCGTCACCGTCGCTTATTCCCAGTATGGCCCGCCCTGTTGCAGCACCCCGGTTCGCCGTGGCTCTCGCCGGCTCCGCTGCATGCAGCTCCTGCCGGTGAAGGTCATAGCTCCAACGAAGGAGCGCCGCCATTGCATCAATAGTGAGGTGCCAGTTTCAGCTTTTTGTCGCCGGGTTGAAGCTTTTCAAATATAAGGTTGAACCATTTCATGTCAACGATTGCAACTTATCAAAAAAATGAACTCGCAGGTTAACAAAAGTAGATGGTGGTAGACGGCGGTTGCAGCAAAAATTCGACCTCGCCGGTAGTAGCAAAAGTAGACGGCGGATGCAAAAAAAAAAACGGGTCGTCTCTTAATCGTGAGGCGCAGTATGGCCAATAGGTTGTAGCAAAAAATTTAGCTTGTCGTAGCAAAAAAAGATGATGGTTGCAGCAAAAACCATTGTCATCGTTGTCACAAGACGCAAAGTGGTCAGTCAGTTGTAGCAAATTTTGTTGCCGGTTGTAGCAAAACTGATGATGGTTGCAGCAATTCATCTTGTCGCCGTCACGTGTTGCAGCTCCACCATGATGGATGTACCAAAATCCCTCGCTGGTGGTAGCAAAATCTAAGGACCTTGCAATAAAAAAGGAACCGCCGTAGTAGGTCGTAGCTTCGCCGTGGTGGATGTAGCAAAATTCAACGGCGGTCGCAGCTTCTGGCTCAGCTGGTTGCGGCTTCCAGAGGTGGCGGATTCCATGGCGGTGCCGCAGAGGTGTGCCGCCGGGCTGTAGCAGGATGTAATGCCGGTTGTTTCCTGTAGCAGCGTTGCGACGTCTTCACCGATGCCGGTTGTAGCCTTTTCTTTTTTGCTTCGTGTAGCTCCACAGCGACGCTCACTGTGGCGGCGCTGTTGACGACTGTACGCCTTCTTGGAGCACGGTCGTGCAGGGGAGGTGCGCCGGCTGTCGCCTCGCCGGAGCTAGGATGCGACAACGCGTACGAGAGAAAAGGAGGCATGCAGGCGGGCAAGCTGTTTGAGCAGATGAAAGAAGACGAAGAAAAGACGATGCAAGGAATAAGATTTCTGTGGACGAGCAGCGCAGGGATAAAGACGTGTCTGGGACCCATGTTCGCATGGCACGCGTGCAGCGGACCAGCGCAATGTTCCGCTGGTGCACCGATTGTAAACGTTTCCCTTTTCAATACATGTGGCAAAAAAAATTAAACCATTGAAATATATTTTTAACACAGCAAATTCAGAAATTTAATTTTGGTTACTTTGGAAATTTTAATTTTTTGAACATGCAAAGTTTGTTTGAACAAAACCATTTTATGTATTTTTCTGTGTTTTGTATCTTTTATCATTGTTTTTTCTTTGGTTTTGGACATTTTTTGTGCAACACTAGGCTAATGGGCTGTACGTGGCCTTTTTTTCAGGTTGGGGCGGTTGGGTTTGTACGGGAATGACGGGGGTGGTTAGAGTTGATTGGCTGAGATTTTCACATGATCCTAAAAAAAAAAGGCTGAGATTTTCACCTCAAAAAAAAGAATGGCTGAGATTTGGTTAAGTGACGGATTGTAGCCCCGAACA
>NC_041386.1:697527072-697540814 GCF_002162155.2 Triticum dicoccoides | reverse complement strand
TGGGTCCATAAAACTTCGTTGTTTCTTTCCGTGTGTGTAGTATTATCTTCGCAAACGTATTCGTTCGATCGGATCGATTGATACAACCGGACGATTCATTTGGTGTGGGAGCTCCCAGACTGACAGTCAGGTGAACATAGCTGTTGTAGCGGTCTGCCGAGAGCATGATGTCAAATTTATGGGAGATTGATTGATCATGTTCAGAGGTAAGGTATAACTGATCCGACGATGTTAGGCACTTGCTGTCCCGGAGGCATTAGCCCTAGCCGAAGATTTTAACCAACAAAGGATTCACGTTGCATGCGGCTGCAAGGTGGTGGTGGACGACATCAAGTAGCAGAGTCTGGCTAGCTATGGAGCCATAATACATGAAACTATACACTACAGTAGTCCTTTTACTTTATGTAGTTTTATCCATGAGTTTAGGAGTTGAAATTTTAAAGCTCACAATTTAGCGAAGTATGCTTTAAATTTAGAGGTGGGCTGGTCATGTTTGGTTAGGACACCCCGATGATCTCAGTTTCATCCCTGTAAACATTGTGACAATTTAAATAAAACTTCATGAGATTGTCTCAAAAAGAAAAAGAAAAAGGTGAATATCGACATCCAAAATGAAAATCAAGGACTGCAGGTTGATTAAAAAAACATAGGGACTTTTGTGCAAATATTGGTGGCGGACTAAGAATATCTTATTCCCTTTATTAGTAAAAAAGTAAGTAAATATATAAAAAATAAATAGGTAGGTCTAAGTATAGATATAGATATATTTTTTCATAGGAAACAGAAAGTTTGTTATTATGGTATATAATTATTAATTAACTTTACCCCGCAAAAAAATAGCAATTAACTTTGGTGGCGATATACATGTACATGGATTATGCCGGTTGTTACATCTTGGATCTGCAGGGTAAGCTTGCGATGGCAGCAATTTATAGGTGTTTGCCAAACCACAAGCCTTTCTCCAAGGTGTTGAAGCTTGTTGACATGTGCATCGGCGGATCGGAGGCACATTGCAAGCATAAGTGGCCGGAGGTGACAGGTTTGGGTGAGCACGCCTTGTTTTTGGGGTACCAATTCTCTAAGGCGATTCACATGCCTACAAACATGCAGAGAAACTGCATCTACACTACTCGCACCGTTGTCGTCTAGGTCCATATGATGTCATACCTAGTGACAAGGTATTCTTGACAACCTCGAATGACATCCCTGACCAGGCGTACTACATGGAAGAAGACGCTAAGAAAGACATCGTCGTGGCTGACTACTTATATAATGAGGATCAGGTCGGTAGGAATAGGATAGGATACTTGAACAAGGGTGATTTACAGGGTGGCATGTGGATTCTCCCTCCACATATATAGCCTTGTTTAGACTTTGTTGTATTAGCAAATTAAATTGTTTGTAAGGATATATAATTATCCATGAAGTGGAAGAAAAGAAGAATATAAGACGGATAACAAGGTACCCGTGGCCGTGTATATTCCCACTGGAATGACGGTGCCAACCAAAATTGATACTCAAGATAAGAAAACACCTAGACCTTCATGTACCTCTGAATGATGACGCAGTTTTAAGAGATGATCAGTCTTGTTTTACAGCTACACTGCTAGAGCCCAGAAAAGGCATCAAAGAAATCATAGTACAGGGTGCGTTGCAAGTAAGCAAATATGACAAGTTTGATTCAACTAAAAAAAAAACATCAAGCGGAGAGATCCTACACGCAGAGACAAAAATAACCTCATCTAGAATGTCAAACAGGAAGCGAGGAAATAACATCAATCATCAAAGCTACTATCTACGTAACAGATTAACAAGACAGTGCTCCATCAAGAGTTCAAGACAATTCCTAAGCAGAGCGAAATGTAAAAAAAAGGTGAGCGCAGAAATTTCAAATTCTGCAGTGCACCACAAATTCAGATTCTGTATGGTTCAGGGAAGAGATGGCCTGAACATGGCACATGAACAGGGCCAAATCTATCCGAGACTTTTAGCTTACAAAAAGAGAAAGAAAATATATCTATGTAGGACTTTTATTTGCAAACAACAAAAGCACAGTCCCAACCCTCAGAAGCTCGATAAAGTAAAACATGCCATTGTTAGATGTGTATGTGTATAGTTCATTGTGTACATCCCCATTATATAAGCCGCTTTTCTGCACTTTACCACATCTGTATATGTACTGGCCATTGGCCCTCAGTAAAGCTAAGTTGCTCATTCCTAACATGGTATCAGATGCTTAGGTTCCTCTCCTGCTCCCGCACGCTCGCAACTCCGTGCTCCCTCTTCCTCGTCTCCCTCGATTCCATTCCGGCCAACCTTTCCGGCAGCTGCCGTTCCGGTCGCCGTTGTCGTCGCCGCGTGGGCGCCGCTGCTGACCCCCTCGCTTGTGGTCCTCTTCTGAGCTGCGCGGACGAGCGAGCGGCTTCGGGCGCCTCCCCTGCTCCTCCCGTCGTGTGGGTGCTGCCTCCTCTGCCGGATCTCGTCGATCCCGCGCAGGCTTCGAGCGCCTCCCCCCGCTCGTGGGCGCTGCCCCCTCCGCTGGATCCCGTTGATCCCGAGCGGGCTTCGCTCGCCTCCCCCGCTCGTGGGAGCTGCCTCCTCTGCCCGATCCGGTCGGGGCAGGTGGATCTGGCCGCAGGAAGGCGCTCCTCCCGCTCGCTTGGCCCGCGTCGGCCCGAGTTCCTCTCTGGGCGGCCACCTCTCGGTCGGCTGCGATCGATCCGCCTCTGCTTCGAGCGTGCTCTGCTCGATCCCCTGAGTTGACTCAAAAAAAAGGAAAAGGAGAGCCACACAGAGTTCCGTCATGTCTTCTGCGGGCTATGTTGTTGTTCCTCGGTGCTCAGTGATCTTTGATGGCACCAACTATGCTGAGTTTGTGGGCTTCATGCGCATCCATATGCGTGGACTCCTTCTGTGGGGTGTTCTCTCTGGCGAGGTTCCCTGCCCGCCATGCCCGGTTGCGCCAGTGGCCCCAATCCCCCCAGTGCCGCCGGTCCTTGCTGCTGATGCTTCTCAGGCTGACCGGGATGCTGCCAAGGCTCTGGACGATGCTGCAGTTGATGCTTATGATCAGCAGGTATCCGCTTATTCCGATGCTCTCTCTCTGTACCTGGATGATCTGTCAGCTTACACTCAGTGGTGCAATGATGATGCTCGAGCTGCTGCTGTTCTCACTGCGAGTGTCCTCCCTCAGTTTGCCTCGGAGTTCATGGGGCTCGGCACCGTTGCCGCAATGTGGTCTTATCTCTGTCAGCGCTATCAGCCCTCTGGTGATGCTCTCTACCTCTCTATGGTGCGTCAGGAGCATGCTCTCCAGCAGGGTGACTCGTCTGTTGATGAGTTCTATTCTCAGTGCTCTGCCACCTGGCGTCAGCTTGACTCACTGAGGACTATTGTTTGTGGCACTTGCCATTGCTGTCAGACTACGCGGTCTGACTTGGAGTTTCAGAGGGTTCATGAGTTCTTATCTCGTCTCCGCTCCGAGTTTGAGCCCCGCCGAGCTCACTTGCTTGCTCGTGGTCGTGTTCCTATCTCGGAGGTGCTTGCTGAGCTTCGTGCTGAGGAGACCCGTCTTCGCTTTGCTGGGTTACTTGTGGTTCCTTCAGTGTTGGCCACCTGGGCTCCTGTGTCATCTGCTCGCCACACTGTTCCACCACTCCTGCCCACTCCTTCGGGGGGGGGGGTGAGCCGTCCTCTTTCTACTGAGAAGAGTACGTCGCGCCGTGACACTTTCTGTGGTTACTGCTCCCGGTCAGGTCACCCAGAGTCTGATTGTCGCCAGAAGAAGCGAGACCAGAGACGCTCCTCTTCCAGTGGCCCTCCTGCATCTTCCTCGACTCAGTCACTCACTGACCAGGACATTGTACGCCTCAAGCGTCTACTTGCCTCCTCTGCATCCTCGTCGACTGGTTCAACTGCTGCTATGACTGCACCCCCCTCTACATCACCACAGACCTCTACACAGTCAGGTACATCCTCGTGGTTCTGGATTCTGGAGCTTCCTTTCATATGTCTTTTGATTCTTCTATGATGTCTTCTCTTCGACCTCTTGATTCACCTGTTAATGTTCTTACTGCCGACGACACCCCTCTTCTTGTTGCTAGTCGTGGTCTTCTTTCCACTCCATCCTTTTCTGTTCCTAGTGTTTCCCATGTTCCTCGCCTTACCATGAATCTTTTTTCTGCTGCCCAACTCACTGATTCTGGTTGTCGTGTCATTCTTGATACCGACTCTTGCTCCATTCAGGATCGTCGCACCAACACTTTGGTTGGTGCTGGCCCCCGGCACCGTGAGTCAGAGGGTCTTTGGGAGGTTGACTGGCTTTGTGTTCCTTCCGCTGCCACCACTTCTGCCGACTCCCATGCTCTTGCTGCCTCTTCGTCAGCGTCGTTCCAGCAGTGGCATCATTGTCTTGGTCACATCTGTGGCTCTCGCTTGTCTTCGTTAGTTCTTCAAGGCCTCTTAGGGCCTATATCTGGAGATGTCTCCTTACCTTGTAATGGTTGCAGGCTTGGCAAACAGACGCAGTTACCTTATCCTACTAGTGAGTCTATCTCTCAGCGTCCTTTTGACTTAGTTCATTCTGATGTCTGGGGTCCTGCTCCCTTTGATTCGAAAGGTGGCCATCGCTACTATGTTTTTTTATTGATGATTTCTCTCGCTACACTTGGCTCTACTTCATGAAATCTCGTAGCGAGGTTCTCTCTATATACAAACGATTTGCTGCCATGGTTCGTACTCAGTTTTCCACGCCCATTCGTACTTTTCGTGCTGACTCTGCTGGAGAGTATATCTCTCAGCTGTTGCGTGGCTTTCTCGCGTAATAGGGTACTCTTGCCCAGTTCTCCTGTCCTGGTGCTCATGCCCAGAATGGCGTTGCCGAACGTAAGCATCGTCATTTGCTTGAGACGGCTCGTGCGCTGATGATTGTTGCTTCCCTTCCTCCCCATTTTTGGGCTGAGGCTATTTCTGCATCCACCTATCTCGTCAACATTCAGCCATCGACTGCTTTGCAGGGTGGTATTCCTCTCGAGTATCTCACTGGTCGCTCTCCTGACTACTCCGCTCTTCATATGTTTGGATGCGTGTGCTATGTTCTCCTTGCCCCCCCAAAAACGCACCAAACTGACTGCTCAGTCGGTTGAGTGTGTTTTCCTTGGATACAGTGATGAGCACAAGGGCTATCGATGTTGGGATCCTGTGGGTCGTCGCTTGCGCATCTCGCGTAATGTGACTTTTGACGAGTCTCGTTCCTACTACCCACGCCCTTCTTCCTCAAGTTTCTCTATGGATTATCTCTCTTTCCTTCTCCTTCTCGATACACCCTGCTATGTGCCTCCTGTGTCATCTCTCCCTCCGGCACCTCTCATTCCTTCTCCTTCACCACCTACACCATCTTCTCCACCCTCCTCCTCCACCTCTCCACCATCATCTCCAGTCCGTCACCCTCTCTCACCATTCCTTCTCCACTATACTCGTCACCCTCGTACTGAGGATGTCTCCCCTGATGAGCCTTCCACCTCTGGTGCTCCTCCCCTCACGCCTTCCCCGGTTCACAATCTCCATGCTCGGCCTCGCCCCCCGCCTGATCGCTACTCCCCTGATCGGTACGGTCTCTCTGCTATTGCTGAACCAACTTCCTATCAGACTGCCATGACTCAGCCTGAATGGCAGCTTGCGATGGCCGAAGAGCTTGCTGCCCTTGAGCGCTCTGGCACATGGGATCTGGTCCCCCTCCCTTCTGGTGTTCGTCCCATCACCTGCAAGTGGGTCTACAAGATTAAGACTCACTCCGATGGTTCTCTTGAGCGCTATGATACGTTTTCAACGTATCTATAATTTTTGATTGCTCCATGCTACTTTATCTACTGTTTTAGGCAATATTGGGCTTTATTATCCACTTTTATATTATTTTTGGGACTAACCTATTAACCGGAGGCCCAGCCCAGATTTGCTGTTTTATGCCTGTTTCAGTGTTTCGAGGAAAAGGAATATCAGACGGAGTCAAAACGGAACAAAATCAATTGGAGAAGTTATTTTTGGAAGGAAACCCACCTGATGGACTTGGACCCCACGTCAGAAGATACGGGAGGTGCTCACGAGGGTGGGGGGCACGCACTCCCTCCCTGGGCGCGACCCCCTGCCTCGTGGGGCCCCCGAAAGGCATCACCTTTTTCGTCTTCGTTCATCGGTAACTTTACTTGGAGCTATATTTTTATTCGCCACATGATATGTGTTTTGCTTGGAGCGCCAATTTATTTTGTTAGTTTTTGCTTGCTATTAGTTAGAATTGTGTTTTGCCTCTTTAGTTTCAATAAAAAGTCAAGGATAGCCTTTGCCATGCTTATTTTGCTAGTTTGCATGTTGCTGTTTGAAAACAGAAAGTTCACCGCTGTTGCAAAAATTGCCTAGAAAAGTCAGAGCATGGTATAACATTGAATCTTTTGCATATTGAGCTCTGATAAATTTATTATAGTGGGAATTTCAGTTCATAATTTTTGGAGTCAGGGAAGTATTGATACTCTTGCATTCTTTACAGACTGTACTGTTTTGACAGATTGCTGTTATGGTTGCATTGTTTGCATATGTTTGCTTGTTTAATGATTCTATTTGAGGATAGGAGTATTAAATATAAGAGGCATTTAGTATGCAATGTTGAATAATAATTTAAGTGATTTTCTACAGTATAATATGATAAGGTTTTGCATTGGTTTATACTAACCTATCTCACGAGTTCTTGTTGAGTTTGTTGTGAATGAAGCTTTTGGTAAAAAGAGAAACCATGATATGAGATGAATTAAGGAGACACAAAAGCTCAAGCTTGGGGATGCCCAAGGCACTCTAAGATAATATTTCAAAAAGTCTCAAGCATCTAAGCTTGGGGATGCCCCGGTAGGCATCCCACCTTTCTTCTTCAACAACTATCGGTTAGTATTGGTTGAGCCTAAGTTTTTGCTTCTTCACATGAGTTGTGCTATCCTTGCAATGTAGTTTTCTTTAGCTTTGCTTGCTGTTTGAATAAGTATCAAGATCTGAAATTCTTTAATGAGAGAGAGCCATACACAAATTGGAATTTGCTAGAATACTCTATGTGCTTCACTTATAACTTTTGAGCTTGATAGTTTTGCTCATTGTGCTTCACTTATATCCTTTGAGCGTGATAATTTTTGCTCTAGTACTTCACTCAGATCTTTTAGAGCACGGTGGTGGATTTGTTTTAAAGAAACTATTGATCTCTCATGCTTCACTTAGATTATTTTGAGAGTCGTTAATAGCATGGTAATTTTCTTAATGTTAATATACTTAGTGTTCAAGATATGTGAAATTTTCTTTTGAGTGAATTGAATACTAAGATAAATTTAGTGCTTAATAATTGTTTTGAGATATGGAGGTAATAATATCAAAGTCGTGCTAGTTGAGTAGTTGTGAAATTGAGAAATACTTGTGTTGAAGTTTGTAAGTCCCGTAGCATGCACGTATGGGTAAAGTTGTGTAACAAATTTGAAGCATGAAGTGTACCTGGCTTGTGCATCCTTATGAGTGGCGGTCGGGGACGAGCGATGGTCTTTTCCTACCAATCTATCCCCCTAGGGGCATGCGTAGTAGTACTTTGCTTCGAGGGCTAATAAAATTTTGCAATAAGTATATGAGTTCTTTTGACTAATGTTGAGTCCATGGATTATACGCACTTTTACCTTTCCGCATTTGCTAGCCTCTTCGGTACCGTGCATTGCCCTTTCTCACCTTGAGAGTTGGTGCAAACTTCGCCGGTGCATCCAAACCCCGTGATATGATATGCTCTTTCACACATAAACATCCTTATATCTTCCTCAAAACAGCCACCATACCTACCTATTATGGCATTTCCATAGCCATTCCGAGATATATTGCCATGCAACTTTCCACCATTCCGTTTATCATGACATACTTTACTTTTGTCATACTGCCATTGCATGATCATGTAGTTGACATCGTATTTGTGGCAAAGCCACCACGCATTATTTTTCATACATGTCACTCTTGATTCATTGCACCATCCCGGTACACCGCCGGAGGCATTCATATAGAGTCATATCTTGTTCTAGTTTTGAGTTGTAATATCAAGTTGTTGTAATGAAAGTGTGATGATCATCATTATTAGAGCATTGCCCCAGTGAGGAAAAGGATGATGGAGACTATGATTCCCCCACAAGTCGGGATGAGACTCCGGACGAAAAAAAAAGAAAAAGAAAAGAGAAATAAAAAAAAGAAAGGCCAAAAAAAGGCCCAAAAATAAAAAAAATATAAATAAAAAAATGAGAGAAAAAGAGAGAAGGGACAATGTTACTATCCTTTTACCACACTTGTGCTTCAAAATAGCACCTTGTTCTTCATGTAGTGAGTCTCATATATTGTGCTTCAAAGTAGCACCTTGTTCTTCATGTAGTGAGTCTCATAAGTTGTCTTTTTATACTAGTGGGAATTTTTCATTATAGAACTTGGCTTGTATATTCCTACGATGGGCTTCCTCAAATGCCCTAGGTCTTCATGACCAAGCAAGTTGGATGCACACCCACTAGTTTTCTTTTGTTGAGCATTCATAGCTCTAGTGCATCCGTTGCATGGCAATCCCTACTCCTCATGTTGACATCAATTGATGGGCATCTCCATAGCCCGTTGATTAGCCTCGTCAATGTGAGACTTTCTCCTTTTTTGTCTTCTCCACACAATCCCCATCATCATATTCTATTCCACCCATAGTGCTATATCCATGGCTTGCGCTCATGTATTGCGTAAGGGTTGAAAAAGCTGAAGCGCGTTAAAAAGTATGAAACAATTGCTTGGCTTGTCATCGGGGGTATAGAAGTTTGGAACATCTTTGTGTGACGAAAATGAAGCATAGCCTAACCATATGATTTTGTAGGGATGAACTTTCTTTGGCCATGCTATTTTGAGATGACATAATTGCTTGATTAGTATGCTTGAAGTATTATTATTTTTATGTCAATATGAACTTTTATCTTGAATCTTTCGGATCTGAATATTCATGCCACAATTAAGAAGATTTACATTGAAATTATGCCAAAGTATCACTCCGCATCAAAAATTCTTTTTTATCATTTACCTACTCGAGGACGAGCAGGAATTAAGCTTGGGGATGCATGTATCTATAATCTTTGATTGCTCCATGCTACTTTATCTACTGTTTTAGGCAATATTGGGCTTTATTATCCACTTTTATATTATTTTTGGGACTAACCTATTAACCGGAGGCCCAGCCCAGATTTGCTGTTTTATGCCTGTTTCAGTGTTTCGAGGAAAAGGAATATCAGACGGAGTCAAAACGGAATGAAATCAACTGGAGAAGTTATTTTTGGAAGGAAACCCACCTGATGGACTTGGACCCCACGTCAGAAGATATGGGAGGTGCTCACGAGGGTGGGGGGCGCGCCCTCCCCCCTGGGCGCGCCCCCTGCCTCGTGGGGCCCCCGTAGCTCCACCGACGTTCTTCCTGCACCCATATATAACTACGTACCCTAAAACTTCCAGAACAGAAGATAGATCGGGAGTTCTGCCGCCGCAAGCCTCTGTAGCCACCAAAAACCAATCGGGACCCTGTTTCGGCACCCTGCCGGAGGGGGATCCCATCACCGGAGGCCATCTTGATCATCCCGACGCTATCCATGACGAGGAGGGAGTAGTTCACCCTCGGGGCTGAGGGTATGTACCAGTAGCTATGTGTTTGATCTCTCTCTCTCGTGTTCTCTCTCGTGTTCCTCTATGGCACGATCTTGATGTATCCCGAGATTTGCTATTGTAGTTGGATCTTATGATGTTTCTCCCCCTCTACTCTCTTGTGATGAATTGAGTTTCCCCTTTTGAAGTTATCTTATTGGATTGAGTCTTTTATGAACACTTGATGTATGTCTTGCGTGGGATAACCGTGGTGACAATGGGTTATTCTATTGATCCACTTGATGTATGTTTTGGTGATCAACTTGCGGGTTTCGTGACACTTGGGAACATATGCATAGGGGTTGGCACACGTTCTTGACTCTCCGGTATAAACTTTGGGGCACTCTTTGAAGTACTTTTATGTTGGTTGGATGAATCTGAGATTGTGTGATGCATATCGTATAATCATGCCCACAGATACTTGAGGTGACAATGTAGTATCTAGGTGACATTAGGGTTTTGGTTGATTTGTATCTTAAGGTGTTATTCTAGTACGAACTCTTTTATAGATCGATCCGAAAGAATAGCTTTGTGGTGGTTTCGTACCCGACCATAATCTCTACGTTTGTTCTCCGCTATTAGTGGCTTTGGAGTGACTCTTTGTTGCATGTTGAGGGCTTGTCATATGTTCTATCTATGTTATTATTGTTGAGAGAACTTGCACTAGTGAAAGTATGAACCCTAGGCCTTGTTTCCTATCATTGCAATACCGCTTACGCTCACTTTTACCGCTCGTTACCTTGCTGTTTTTATTATTTCAGATTACAAAAACCTATATCTACTATCTATTTTGCACTTGTATCACCATCTCTTCGCCGAACTAGTGCACCTATACAATTTGCCATTGTATTGGGTGTGTTGGGGACACAAGAGACTTTTTGTTATTTGGTTGCAGGGTTGTTTGAGAGAGACCATCTTCATCCTACACCTCCTACGGATTGATAAACCTTAGGTCATCCACTTGAGGGAAATTTGCTACTGGCCTACAAACCTGTGCACTTGCAGGCCCAACAACGTCTACAAGAAGAAGGTTGTGTAGTAGACATCACGCTACAAAACTCGTCTTGTGGCCCGTGGTTTCCAGCAGGAGCAGGGACACGATTATGATGAGACATTCGCTCCTGTGGCCCACATGACCACTGTCCGCACTCTCCTTGATGTGGCTTCTGTTCGTCAGTGGTCTATCTCTCAACTTGATGTCCAGAACGCCTTTCTCAATGGTGAGTTGCGTGAGGAGGTTTATATGCAGCCACCACCGGGGTACTATGCTCCTGATGGTGTGGTCTATAGGCTTCGCCGCTCCCTCTATGGTCTTAAACAGGCCCCTCGTGCCTGGTTTGAGCGCTTCGCCTCGGTGGTTACTGCCGCTGGTTTCTTGCCCAGTGATCATGACCCCGCGCTGTTTGTCCACACGTCTCCTCATGGTCGGACTCTTCTCCTTCTTTATGTTGATGACATGATCATTACTCGTAACAACTCTGAGTACATTGCCTTTGTTAAGGCTCGCCTTCGCGACCAGTTCCTCATGACTGATCTTGGTCATCTTCGCTATTTTCTTGGGATTGAGATCTCCTCGACCTCTGATGGCTTCTACATCTCCTAAGAAAAATATATTCAGGATCTTCTTGCTCGCGCTGCTCTTGGTGATGAGCACACTGTTGTGACTCCTATGGAGCTCAACGTTCAGCTTCGTGCCTCCGATGGTGACCCTCTTCCGAATCCCACTCGCTATCGTCACCTCGTTGGTAGCCTTGTCTATCTGGCTGTTACACGACCTGACATCTCCTATCCTATCCACATCCTGAGTCAGTTCGTTTCAGCCCCCACCTCTGTCCACTATAGTCACCTCCTCCGTGTTCTACGATATCTTCGTGGCACGATCTCTCAGCGCCTGTTCTTTCCTCGCTCCAGCTCTCTTGAGCTCCATGCCTACTCTGATGCTACCTGGGCTAGTGATCCCTCTTATCGACGCTCGCTGTCTGTTTACTATGTCTTTCTTGGTGGCTCTCTTATTGCATGGAAGACAAAGAAGCAGATTGCAGTTTCTCGCTCGAGTACAGAGGCTGAGTTGCGGTCCATGGCTATGTTGACTGCTGAGGTGATCTGGTTACGGTGGTTACTTGAGGATTTTGGTGTGTCTGCCACTACCTCAACTCCTCTCATGTCCGGCAGCACCGGTGCTATCAGTATTGCGCGTGACCCGGTGAAGCATGAGCTCACCAAGCACATCGGTGTGGATGCCCACTTTGTGCGTGCTGCTGTGCAGGATCATACTCTCGCTCTTCACTATGTGCCCTCGGAGTTACAGTTGGCTGAATTCTTCACGAAGGCACAGACTCGAGCACAGCATGGGTTTTTTCTCTCCAAACTCAGTGTTGTTGATCCACCATGAGTTTGAGGGGGGGTGTTAGATGTGTATGTGTATAGTTCATTGTGTACATCCCCATTGTATAAGGGGCTTTTCTGCACTTTACCACATCTGTATATGTACTGGCCATTGGCCCTCAGTAAAGCTAAGTTGCTCATTCCTAACAGCCATGACATTGGGATTTTCTCTGGTAGCAATCTGAAGTTTCTCCTAAACACATGACACAACAAAGCCTTTTGATAATCATATCTTACAAGAAATCATCATTAAGGGCACATGTAAGCATGAAAGAAACAGCAAAATCAAGATGTTATGTCACAACAGACTACTATGACAGAAAGAGTTCAAAGGTGGGGATGAGTTAACATAGTTGTTGCAGTTTCACATCCCGTGTCTCAAGCTGCCACTAGTGCAGTTTAATGAAGAAGATGTTTACTTAACATACATTTTAGGTAAATGAGGGAAAGCAATAACCAATATTATTATGTCTTGAAGCCATTTTTCTAGTAACCCTGGCAGGATACTTTCAATATAAACATCATTTCACGGCAAATAAAACTTTCTTGCTTTCAGTTCAAGATGATATCAAGATACACTAGTACACAACACAACTGATGCAGAAAAGGTCAGTCAGAATAACATGGGCTGTTGTAGTTCGTCCACAATTAGATCCCCTACACAATGCCTGCGCCAATTAGGCATGAGCTTGCGGTCCCACCATTGATGTGGACGTATACCGTAGGTAATACATACTTCGGCTTCAGATGTTCTTATAATGAGATTAGGGTCTAATGATGTTTTATCCCTAAGGTTTTATTCCAACAATGGTACCATAGCAATCTTAATCTCGATTGGAACCGAAATTAGCCCATGTTTAGTGGTAATTACTCATGTTAGGGTTTGATTTCTTATGTTTTGGTCCTGATAGTTTTCATGGTTAAGACCTAACCGATATGGTTAGCACTCTGAACTGAGAAAACATAGTGTCAGTAAATGTTGACGTATAAATGTATTGTCTAGTCTCTTCCATCGGATCGGTCTTTTGACTGCATGGGTTAGAGCATGCACTTCTACATGGTATCAGAGACAAGAAGTCTTAAGTTCAAGACCCGGTTAGCGCAATTAAATTGCAGCACACTTTCGGTGAGGAAGAGTGCTGACGTATAAATGAATTGCCTAGTCTCTTCCATCAGATCAGTTTTTTGGTTGCTGCTAGAGCATGCATTTCTATAGTCAAGGAAATCATCACCCAAAATGTGCCTCAGCATCATCTCGGAGCGTCTGTGTTTGTTTTGTGTTTCCAAATAATAACAACCTGCGGGTATCAACTACAGCGAATGAGGTAATCAAAAGAAAAACAAAGAGAAGAAAGTACGAGGTGTTTGTTGCAAGAAAAACACGGCACGTTACCACAATTCGACCTAATGCAATGTTTAGTGTTTACAAGTTCTGTGACCAGGTGATACCAGTTTTCAAGTTGTGCAACCAATCATGCTCTGGACAAAATGGGTGACTCCCGGTGCATTTTACTCTGATATATCCATCTTGACATACTTATGCACATAAATACACTTTCTAGGGAAAATATGCTGTGTACTATAACACTACGGTCATGTGTACATTTCATTTTCACATATGCCTTTGATTTTGCTGGCCCACC
>NC_041386.1:697486270-697526857 GCF_002162155.2 Triticum dicoccoides | reverse complement strand
AATCGCCACTTTTTTTAATGCAAGCAAATCAAAGATTTGGGACATGACATTCATATCTAAGGCCTTTGGTCAAAACAAATATGATCATTTCAGTCTTGAACCCTCTTGGATGTTTGGAAAATCAAGCAGGAGCACTGTATTTTTCTTATAGAAGGGATGGCAAAAGGACACAATTTACAGAGGGGCGAGCGTTTTTAGGAAACGTCGCAGAAACCGCAAAAAGACCAATCTAGAAACTAGTTTAGCCAATGCCCGCGATTGGCAGGCTGCCAGCAAACGCCAGGTCATGCTGATTGATTGCATCTAGGGCAAGTGCCGCCACCTCCTAGTGCGTCAGCCGTTCTCCAGTGAACACACGCGTACTCCTTCCAGATCGACCATAGCATGTAAATGATTCTCCCACTGTGCCGCTTGCGCAACTGTTTGGACTGTGAATTCAGTGTCTTGTCCCACCAGTCGGACATGTTTCCTGGCTCCGGGAGGAAGCCCGAGATTGGAACACCTTCATTTGTCCATGTGTTCACCTGGTTCCAGACTGCGACCTTGAAGGGATAGTCCTTGCTGAGGCGAGTTGTTGTTTCTGGCTGCTGAAGACAAAGTAGGCACCTGGGGTCGTGAGGCCATCCCCTCACAGCCAGCATATCCGCAGTGAGGATTCTTCCGTGTAGAGCTAGCCAGGCAAAGAACTTGCATTTGGGCTCAGCGTTTGCAGACCAGACCTTGGCCGTGTCAAAATGTGAGTAGGAACAAAGAATTGTGCGCCGTATGCAGAGGCAGCAGAGTATGCTCCACAACACCGTCGAAACAAGATTGGACTAGTAACGGTAAGCATATTGAACAACATCAACGCCCACAACTACTTTGTGTTCTACTCGTGCAAAGAATCTACGCAATAGACCTAGCTCATGATGCCACTGTTGGGGAACGTAGCAGAAATTCAAAATTTTCCTACGTGTCACCAAGATGTATCTATGGAGAAACCAGCAACGAGGGGAAGGAGAGTGCATCTACATACCCTTGTAGATCGCTAAGCGGAAGCGTTCAAGAGAACGGGGTTGAAGGAGTCGTACTCGTCGTGATCCAAATCACCGGAGATCCGAGTGCCGAACGGACGGCACCTCTGGGTTCAACACATGTACAACCCGGTGACGTCTCCCACGCCTTGATCCAGCAAGGAGAGAGGGAGAGGTTGAGGAAGACTCCATCCAGCAGCAGCACAACAGCATGGTGGTGATGGAGGAGCGTGGTGATCCAGCAGGGCTTCGCCAAGCACCGCGGGAGAGGAGGAGGGAGAGAGGTAGGGCTGCGCCTGGGAGAGGTGAAAACTCATGTGTTGGCAACCCTCAAGACCTCAAGTATATATAGGGGGAGAGGGGGGGCTGCGCCCCCACCTAGGGTTCCACCCCTAGGGGCGGCGGCCAGCCCAAACCCATCTAGGGTGGCGGCCAAGGGAGGGAAGAGGGGAAACTTGCCCCCCAAGTTAGGTGGAAGCACCCCCTCCCCAAACCCTAGGCGCCTTGGGCACTTGTGGGGGGGCGCACCAGCCCACCTGGGGCTGGTCCCCTCCCACACTTGCCCATGCAGCCCTCCGAGGCCGGTGGCCCCACTTGGTGGACCCCCGGGACCCTCCCGGTGGTCCCGGTACGTTACCGATAAAACCCGAAACTTTTCCGGTGACCAAAACAGGACTTCCCATATATAAATCTTTACCTCCGGACCATTCCGGAACTCCTCGTGATGTCCGGGATCTCATCCGGGACTCCGAACAACATTCGGTAACCACATACAAACTTCCTTTATAACCCTAGCGTCATAGAACCTTAAGTGTGTAGACCCTACGGGTTCGGGAGACATGTAGACATGACCGAGACGTTCTCCGGTCAATAACCAACAGCGGGATCTGGATACCCATGTTGGCTCCCACATGTTCCACGATGATCTCATCAGATGAACCACGATGTCAAGGACTCAATCGATCCCGTATACAATTCCCTTTGTCTAGCGGTATTGTACTTGCCCGAGATTCGATCGTCGGTATACCGATACCTTGTTCAATCTCGTTACCGGCAAGTCTCTTTACTCGTTCCGTAACACATCATCCCGTGATCAACCCCTTGGTCACATTGTGCACATTATGATGATGTCCTACCGAGTGGGCCCAGAGATACCTCTCCGTTTACATGGAGTGACAAATCCCAGTCTCGATTCGTGCCAACCCAACAGACACTTTCGGAGATACCTGTAATGCACCTTTATAGCCACCCAGTTACGTTGTGACGTTTGGTACACCCAAAGCATTCCTACGGTATCCGGGAGTTGCACAATCTCATGGTCTAAGGAAAAGATACTTGACATTAGAAAAGCTTTAGCATACGAACTACACGATCTCTATGCTAGGCTTAGGATTGGGTCTTGTCCATCACATCATTCTCCTAATGATGTGATCCCGTTATCAATGACATCCAATGTCCATAGCCAGGAAACCATGACTATCTGTTGATCACAACGAGCTAGTCAACTAGAGGCTCACTAGGGACATATTGTGGTCTATGTATTCACACGTGTATTACGATTTCCGGATAATACAGTTATAGCATGAATAAAAGACTATTATCATGAACAAAGAAATATAATAATAACACTTTTATTATTGCCTCTAGGGCATATTTCCAATAGTCTCCCACTTGCACTAGAGTCAATAATCTAGTTCACATCACCATGTGATTAACACTGACAGGTCACATCACCATGTGACCAACATCCAAAGAGTTTACTAGTGTCATTAAACTAGTTCACATCATCATGTGATTAAGACTCAATGAGTTCTGGGGTTTGATCATGTTCTGCTTGTGAGAGAGGTTTTAGTCAATGGATCTGTAACATTCAGATCCGTATGTACTTCGCAATTCTCTATGTCATATTGTAAATGCTACTTCCACGCTCCACTTGGAGCTATTCCAAATGGTTGCTCCACTATACGTATCTGGTTTGCTACTCAGAGTCATCCGGATAGGTGTTAAAGCTTGCATCGACGTAACCCTTTACGTCGAACTCTTTATCACCTCCATAATCGAGAAACATATCCTTATTGCTCTAAGGATAATTTTGACCGCTATCTGGTGATCCACTCCTTGATCACCTTTGTACTTTCTTGCCAAACATGTGGCAAGGCACACATCAGGTGCGGTACTTAGCATAGCATACTGTACAGCCTACGTCTAAAGCATAGGGGACGACCTTCGTCCTTTCTCTCTTTTCTGCCGTGGTCGAGCTTTAAGTCTTAACTTCATACCTTACATCTCAGGCAAGAACTCCTTCTTTGACTGATCCATTTTGAACACCTTCAAGATCATGTCAAGGTATGTGCTCATTTTGAAAGTACCATTAAGCGTTTTGATCCATCCTCATAGATCTTGATGCTCAATGTTCAAGTAGCTTAATCCAGGTTTTCACTTGAAAAACACCTTTCAAATAACCCTATATGCATTCTAGAAATTCTACATCATTTCTGATCATCAATATGTCAACAACATATACTCATCAGAAAGTCTGTAGTGCTCCCACTCACTTCTTTGGAAATACAAGTTTCTCATAAACTTTGTATAAACCCAAAATCTTTGATCATCTTATCAAAGTGTACATTCCAACTCCGAGATGCTTACTCCAGTCCTTAGAAGGATCGCTGGAGCTAGCATACCTTTCAGCATCCTTATGATCGACAAAACCTTTTCTGATTGTATCACATACAACCTTTCCTTACGAAAACTGGTAAGGAAACTCGTTTTGACATCCATCTGCCAGATTTCATAAATGCAGCTAATGCTAACATGAATCCGACGGACTTAAGCATCGCTACGGATGAGAAAATCTCATCGTAGTCAACTCCTTGAACTTGTGAAAAACTCTTCACCACAAGTCGAGCTTCATAGACGGTGACATTACCGTCCACGTCTGTCTTCTTCTTAAAGATCCATTTATCTTAATGGCTTGCCGATCATTGGGCAAGTCCACCAAAGTCCATGCTTTGTTCTGATACATGGATCCTATCTCGGATTTCATGGTTTCTAACCATTTGTCGGAATTTGGGCCCACCATCGCTTCTCCATAGCTCGTAGGTTCATTGTTGTCTAGCAACATGACCTTCAAGACAGGATCACCGTACCACTCCGAAGTAGTAGGCGTCCTTGTCGTCCTACGAGGTTCGGTAGTGACTTGATCCGAAGCTTCATGATCATTATCATAAGCTTCCACTTCGATTGGTGTAGGTGCCACGGGAACAACTTCCTGTGCCCTGCTACACACTGGTTGAAGTGATGGTTCAATAACCTCATCAAGTCTCCACCATCCTCCCACTCAACTTTTCGAGACAAACCTTTTCTCGAGAAAGGACCCGATTCAAGAAACAATCCCTATTTCTTTCGGATCTGAATTAGGAGGTATACCCAACTGTTTTGGGTGTCCTATGAAGATGCATTTTATCCGCTTTGGGTTCAAGCTTATCAACCTGAAACTTTTTCACATAAGCGTTGCAGCCCCAAACTTTTAAGAAACAACAACTTAGGTTTCTCCAAACGGTGTTGTCTCAACGGAATTACATGGTGCCCTATTAAAGTGAGTGCGGTTGTCTCTAATGCCTAACCCATGAACGATAGTGGTAATTCGATAAGAGACATCATGGTACGCACCATATCCAATAGGGTGCAATTATGATGTTCGGACACACCATCACACTATGGTGTTCCAGGCGGTATTAATTGTCAAACAATTTCCACAATGTCTTAATTGTGTGCCAAAACTCGTAACTTAGATATTCATCTCTATGATCATATCATAGACATTCTATCCTCTTGTCACGAAGATCTTAAACTTCACTCTGAAATTACTTGAACCATTCAATAATTCAGACTTGTGTTTCATCAAGTAAATATACTCAACATCTACTCGAATCATCTGTGAAGTAAGAACATAACGATATTCATTGCATGCCTCAGCACTCATTGGACTGTACACATCAAAATGTGTTACTTCCAACAAGTTGCTATCTTGTTCCATCTTACTGAAACCATGGCTTTTCAGTCATCTTGCCCATGGGTATGATTTGCATATCTCAAGTGATTCAAAATCAAGTGAGTCCAAACGATCCATCTTCATGGAGTTTCTTCATGCATATACACCAATAGACATGGTTCGCATGTCTCAAACTTTTCAAAAAAATGAGTGAGTCCAAAGATCCATCAACATGGAGCTTCTTCATGCATTTTATATCAATATGACTTACATGGCAGTGCCACAAGTAGGTGGTACTATCATTACTATCTTATATCTTTTGGCATGAAAATGTGTATCACTACTATCGAGATTCAATAAACCATTCCTTTAGGTGCAAGACCATTGAAGGTATTATTCAAATAAATAGAGTAACCATTATTCTCCTTAAATGAATAACCGTATTGCGATAGACATAATCCAATCATGTCTATGCTCAACGCAAGCACCAAATGACAATTATTCAGGTTTAATACTAATCTTGATGGTAGAGGGAGCGTGCGATGTTTGATCACATCAAACTTGGAAACACTTCCAACACATATCGTCAGCTCACCTTTAGCTAGTCTCCGTTTATTCCGTAGCTCTTTTATTTCGAGTTACTAACACTTAGCAACCGAATCGGTATCTAATACCCTGGTGCTACTAGGAGTACTAGTAAAGTACACATTAACATAATGTATATCCAATATACTTCTATCGACTTTGCCAGCCTTCTCATGTACCAAGTATCTAGGGTAATTCCGCTCTAGTGACTATTCCCCTTATTACAGAAGCACTTAGTCTCGGGTTTGGGTTCAACCTCGGGTTTCTTCACTGGTGCAGCAGCTGATTTGCCGTTTCATGAAGTATCCCTTCTTGCCCTTGCCCTTCTTGAAACTAGTGGTTTCACCAACCATCAACAATTGATGCTCCTTCTTGATTTCTACTTTCGCGGTGTCAAACATCACGAATATCTCAAGGATCGTCATCTCTATCCCTGATATGTTATAGTTCATCACGAAGCTCTAGCAGCTTGGTGGCAATGACTTTGGAGAAACATCACTATCTCATCTGGAAGATCAACTCCCACTCGATTCAACTGATTGTTGCACTCAGACAATCTGAGCACAAGCTCAACGATTGAGCTTTTCTCCCTTAGTTTGCAGGCTAAGAAAATCGTCGGAGGTCTCATACCTCTTGACGTGGGCACGGGCCTGAAATCCCAATTTCAGCCCTTGAAACATCTCATATGTTCCGCGACGTTTTGAAAACGTCTTTAGTGCCTCAACTCTAAACCGTTTAACTGAACTATCACGTAGTTATCAAAACGTGTATGTCTGATGTTCGCAACATCCACAAACGACGTTTGGGGTTCAACACACTGAGCGGTGCATTAAGGACATAAGCTTTCTACTATCCGCATAATCGCTACTTTCAACTTTCAACTATATTTTCTCTAGGAACATATATAAATAGTGGAACTAAAGCGCGAGCTTACGACATAATTTGCAAAGATCTTTTGACTATGTTCAGGATAATTAAGTTCATCTTATGAACTCCCACTCAGATAGACATCCCTCTAGTCATCTAAGTGATTACATGATCCGAGTCAACTAGGCCGTGTCCGATCATCACATGAGACGGACTAGTCATCATCAGTGAACATCTTCATGTTGATCGTATCTACTATACGACTCATGCTCGACCTTTCGGTCTCTGTGTTCCGAGGCCATGTCTGTACATGCTAGGCTCGTCAAGTTAACCCTAAGTGTTTCGCATGTGTAAATCTATCTTACACCCGTTGTATGTGAACGTAAGAATCCATCACACCCGATCATCACGTGGTGCTTAGAAGCGATGAACTTTAGCAACGGTGCACAGTTAGGGGAGAACACTTCTTGAAATTGTTGTAAGGGATCATCTTATTTACTACCGTCGTTCTAAGTAAACAAGATGCATAAACATAATAAACATCACATGAAATTATATAGTAGTGACATGATATGGCCAATATCATATAGCTCCATTGATCTCCATCTTCGGGGCTCCATGATCATCATCGTCACCGGCATGACACCATGATCTCCATCATCATGATCTCCATCATCGTGTCTCCATGAAGTTGTCTCGCCAACTTATTACTTCTACTACTATGGCTACCGGTTAGCAATAAAGTAAAGTAATTACATGGCGTTGTTTAATGACACGCAGGTCATACAATAAATAAAGACAACTCCTATGGCTCCTGCCGGTTGTCATACTCATCGACATGCAAGTCGTGAATCCTATTACAAGAACATGATCAATCTCATACATCACATATCATTCATCACATTCTTCTTGGCCATATCACATCACAAAGCATACCCTGCAAAAACAAGTTAGACGTCCTCTAATTGTTGTTTGCATGTTTTACGTGGCTGCAATGGTTTTCTAGCAAGAACGTTTCTTACCTACGCAAACCACAACGTGATATGCCAATTTCTATTTACCCTTCATAAGGACCCTTTTCATCGAATCCGTTCCGACTAAAGTGGGAGAGACTGGCACCCGCTAGCCACCTTATGCACCAAGTGCATGTCAGTCAGTGGAACCTGTCTCACGTAAGAGTACGTGTAAGGTCGGTCCGGGCCGCTTCATCCCACAATACCGTCGAAACAAGATTGGACTAGTAACGGTAAGCATATTGAACAACATCAACGCCCACAACTACTTTGTGTTCTACTCGTGCAAAGAATCTACGCAATAGACCTAGCTCATGATGCCACTGTTGGGGAACGTAGCAGAAATTCAAAATTTTCCTACGTGTCACCAAGATCTATCTATGGAGAAACCAGCAACGAGGGGAAGGAGAGTGCATCTACATACCCTTGTAGATCGCTAAGCGGAAGCGTTCAAGAGAACGGGGTTGAAGGAGTCGTACTCGTCGTGATCCAAATCACCGGAGATCCGAGTGCCGAACGGACGGCACCTCCGCGTTCAACACACGTACAGCCCGGTGACGTCTCCCACGCCTTGATCCAGCAAGGAGAGAGGGAGAGGTTGAGGAAGACTCCATCCAGCAGCAGCACAACGGCATGGTGGTGATGGAGGAGCGTGGTGATCCAGCAGGGCTTCGCCAAGCACCGCGGGAGAGGAGGAGGGAGAGAGGTAGGGCTGCGCCTGGGAGAGGTGAAAACTCATGTGTTGGCAACCCTCAAGACCTCAAGTATATATAGGAGGAGAGGGGGGGCTGCGCCCCCACCTAGGGTTCCACCCCTAGGGGCGGCGGCCAGCCCAAACCCATCTAGGGTGGCGACCAAGGGAGGGGAGAGGGGAAACTTGCCCCCCAAGTTAGGTGGAAGCACCCCCTCCCCAAACCCTAGGCGCCTTGGGCCCTTGTGGGGGGGCGCACCAGCCCACCTGGGGCTGGTCCCCTCCCACACTTGCCCATGCAGCCCTCCGAGGCCGGTGGCCCCACTTGGTGGACCCCCGGGACCCTCCCGGTGGTCCCGGTACGTTACCGATAAAACCCGAAACTTTTCCGGTGACCAAAACAGGACTTCCCATATATAAATCTTTACCTCCGGACCATTCCGGAACTCCTCGTGACGTCTGGGATCTCATCCGGGACTCCGAACAACATTCGGTAACCACATACAAACTTCCTTTATAACCCTAGCGTCATCGAACCTTAAGTGTGTAGACCCCACGGGTTCGGGAGACATGTAGACATGACCGAGACGTTCTCCGGTCAATAACCAACAGAGGGATTTGGATACCCATGTTGGCTCCCACATGTTCCACGATGATCTCATCGGATGAACCACGATGTCAAGGACTCAATCGATCCCGTATACAATTCCCTTTGTCTAGCGGTATTGTACTTGCCCGAGATTCGATCGTCGGTATACCGATACCTTGTTCAATCTCGTTACCGGCAAGTCTCTTTACTCGTTCCGTAACACATCATCCCGTGATCAACCCCTTGGTCACATTGTGCACATTATGATGATGTCCTACCGAGTGGTCCCAGAGATACCTCTCCGTTTACACGGAGTGACAAATCCCAGTCTCGATTTGTGCCAACCCAACAGACACTTTCAGAGATACCTGTAATGCACATTTATAGCCACCCAGTTACGTTGTGACATTTGGTACACCCAAAGCATTCCTACGGTATCCGGGAGTTGCACAATCTCATGGTCTAAGGAAAATATACTTGACATTAGAAAAGCTTTAGCATACGAACTACACGATCTTTGTGCTAGGCTTAGGATTGGGTCTTGTCCATCACATCATTCTTCTAATGATGTGATCCTGTTATCAACGACATCCAATGTCCATAGCCAGGAAACCATGACTATCTGTTGATCACAACGAGCTAGTCAACTAGAGGCTCACTAGGGACATATTGTGGTCTATGTATTCACACGTGTATTACGATTTCCGGATAATACAGTTATAGCATGAATAAAAGACTATTATCATGAACAAAGAAATATAATAATAACACTTTTATTATTGCCTCTAGGGCATATTTGCAACAGACTGACAGCACATCCTGGAGAGGTCAATGCCGGCACATCTGATCGGGAAGACCTCAGTCTTGCTCAAGTTTGCGATCAGTCCGCTTGCCTCCCCAAAGGTCTTCAGAATTGCAGAAATTGCACGAAGCTCATCTTTGTCTGGGTTCGCAAAAATGCATGTATCGTCAGTGTAAAGGGAAATCCTGCATCTAGCCGTCCTTGCACGAATGGGCTTGAGGATGCCTTATCGGGAGGTGAGCTGGAGGATCTGCTGAAGAGAGTCAATGGCCAGGATGAAAAGCATCGGAGATACTGGGTCGCCCTGACGGAGGCCCTTTGCGTGTCTGAACTTCCTTCCGGGGTTTCCATTAAGCAACACTCTTGATGAAGAAGAAGACAGGGAGAAACAGATCCAGTCCCGCCACCGTTGCCCAAAACCGAGGCGTTGCATGACGTCAAGCAGGAAGGCCCAATTAACAAAGGCGAAGGCTTTCGAAATGTCAAGCTTGAGGAAGAGGCCCGGGATGTTCCGACGATGCAGGTCCTTTATGAGATTCTGGACATGCAAGAAGTTGTCGTGTGGTGGAGCGCTTCTGCACGAAGGCGCTTTGGCGTTTACGGATGTATATATTCTCTTTGGTTAATGTATAATATGCGATGATCATTTCTGCAACAGAAAATTATACTGCTATAGCTAGGAATAGGATAATCTGATCGAATCCCACGCACGTACGTACTGCACCACTCGATCGTTCAATCTTTAGATTAGAAAAAAAATACTAGATGTTTTCACAAGGAAACGAAAAGTTATTTATGGTACTAGCAAAAGGGCCCGTGCGTTGCAACGGGACAAAAAAATCCATAATTTCCAATGGTCATGATCACATTTCGCTGCATCACCGAGATACAATATCTCTCTCAATTTTGCGAAATCATGAACATTTTGAAATTATGAAAAATTTGTTAAACTCATGCACATATTTGAAATCGCAAACAACATAATATTACAAATTTCTGAACATTTTCTACAATCAAGAACATTTTTTTAATTTATGATTTTTTTTGCTATTTACAAACATTTATTAAAAAATGTGAACATTTTTAAGCAATTTTCCTGAACTGGCAAACATTCTATAACCGATGAACTTTTTTTAGAAATTGGGTGGAATAATTATTGAATTTGACGAACTTTTTTTGATTTAACGAACATTTTTGAAAATGCCCGCGCGTTGCAACGGGGAAAAAACTATCAAGTTATACATGTGTGGTAGATATAAAAAAGTATGAATCAAATTCACAAAGTATATACAAATGATGTCATGATGAGATAAGACACTTTTAAAATGTAATTTCAAAAACAAACAATATGATGCTCATCAAGACTTGTTTGTTTAAGGTGTCACAACAAAATATTTTATGGTCGAGCAAACTGCAGTGACGGATCCTGCCTGAGCTATACTGATAAATAAAATGTCTCGCCTTGACTTAGCGTTGTTGGAACCAAGGATCGACAAACAATCACAAGAACACAAGAAGACGAATTTTGCCGGGTGACGAACAGCCGCCCGCCCCGGCGACAAACGCCAGGGCCTTTTTCTTCCTCTGTATTCACTTGGCTCACCGAACAAGTCGATTACATTGGCTTATATAGCTCAGCACACATTAGCACAGCCCACACGTGGCATGCATCCGGCCACTAACCACGCATCCCTGCCTCGGATCTGACCTGGACGTGCACACGCTGGTCACTACGGCCACGGGCATGGCTTATTCCAACAAGCGTAGCGATGTTTACCACAACCACTATTGTGATACGAGAATAAGCATAGCTGTGTATGGAAGCAAAATAGACATTTAGCCATTTTAATATAGCTTACAAAAACTAACCCTTAGAAAGTTATGTCAATTTTGTTGGGTTCAGCGTTGTACAAAACACGGAAACCCTTTTTTACCCGACGCGAAGGACTAAATAAAATCATAAAACGAGCTCTATAGATCTCCTAATAAAACCTTTATGGAAGCTACAATTAGTTTTGTTCATTATTTACGGATGTGTTTTAATTTTTATGAACATTTTCTAAAAGCTGATGGACACGTTTTTTAAATTCCTGAATATGCTTTGAATATTGGATCATTTTAAAAAATGATGAACATTTATTATTTCATGAAAATTCATTTGAAACCATGGTTTGTTTATAATACATGAGCAATTTTTTAAGTCATGAACATTTTATGATTTTTCGAATATTTTTTAAATTCACAAACAGTTTACCATTTTCCTACTTTTTTTCAAAACTCGCAACTGTTTGATATTTTCGAAATCCGAAATTAATTTTGAGATAAAAACCAAAACAGAAATAAAAAAGTAAAAATAAATAAAAAATAGGGGGCCCCACGAATCCGAAATTAATTTTTAGAGAAAAAAACCAAAACAGAAATAAAAAAAGAAATACAAAATAGGGGGCGCCACGACCCACACATGGGCTGGCCCATTACTGCGCTTAAGATAGGTAAAAAAGAAAGAGAAAAAGGAGTCAAGAACCAGGGATCGAACCCTGGTCTCCTGTGTGGAGCGTCATAGCCTCAGCCATCACGCCACTCATCCATTGTTAATAACAGAACCCGGGAGCGATATTTGAAATTAAAAACGAATCGTTTTTGCCACTTACGGATGGCATTGGTGGGTAATTATTGCCAACTTCGAGGGTAGTTTTTATGACGTACGGGCAGAAACCCAATTCTCTTTATTATTAACTAGCAAACATGCCCGTGCGTTGCAACGGGAGACAAAAAAGTTACACGCCAGCCAAATAAGTATGACTCAATACCCCAAATTATGAGTGTTCTTTATTTTCACATGGTGGCTCACCATGTTTCCACTTATCTTTCTTCCCACACCCTCGTTGATGATGTATACGATATGCATGTGATCGCAATGCATTTGACGTGGTAAATCCCAAGGCAATGAGCTTGCCACTGCATGGCACGCGCGCAAGAGATTGTTTAAAACTTTAAAAACAAATTTCATGGACCACAAACTACTCCTAGCGCCTAGACATAAAAAGACTTTCCAAAAACTACCCAAATCCTAGACATGAAAGACTTTTGAATCGACGAACATTTTTTCTAATCGAGAAACATTTGTTTTAAAATTTTGGGCATTTTTTAAATGCATGAACATTTGTTTTGTTCAGACGAACATTTTTTGAAATGCATGAATTGTTTTCGAATTCATAAACATTTGTTTTGTTCAGACGAACATTTTTTGAAATGCATGCATATTTTTTGAATTGATGAACATTTTTTGAGTTAGCAAACCTTTTTTGTATCGATGAACTTTTTTTATAATTGGGGAACAAATTTTGAAAAATTGTGATTTTTTTATAATTTGCGAACAGTTTTGTGAATCACCAAAAAAATTAAAACTGCGGAAAATTTATGAGTTCTCACACATTTTTTGAATTCATAAACATTCTATGATTTCTCGAATATTTTTCTCAAAACTTGCAACCTTTTGTAATTTGAAAATCTCGAATTAATTTAAAGAAGGAAAAACAAAAACAGAAATGAGAAAAGAAAAAACGAAATGAAAAAAGAATAGGGGCGTCACGCCCCACGGGTCGGCCCATGAACGCGTATGTGGGAGGGAGGAGGTGCTTGACAAAAAGGTAGAGGAAATAGGACGACCCTGGGGATCGAAAACGGGTCTGCGCGGTGGAGAAGATATGCTTCAACCACTGAGCTGGTAGAGCGTCTGTGACATGAGCGGGGTATTTGCTTTATAAACTCCTGTGCACGACGATGACTTTGAAAAAATCGAATCGTTTTCTTGACTTATGAGTGGCATAGCGGGTAATTTATAGCAAATTTTTTTTGACGGACGACCAGAAACTCTATTTGCTTTATTATTAGGTAGAGAGTAGAGATAGAGATAGAGACTAGCAAAAGGGCCCGTGCGTTGGAACGGGAGAAAAAACACATCACAATCTTCAATGTAATTATGTAACACTTATTTAATTCAATTTTTGCAAACGTCAGAAATAAAGTTACATTAAGTATTTCTTTTTGAACTATGAATTTGGATGTATCTTAGCAATGTTTGTCATGACCCATTTCAGCTCTTCGATGAAAGAGTCTTTCAATCATTTTTATTTTTATTGTTCAGAAAAACATGAATATATATTTAATTTGAGAAGGTGTTTAATTCTAATTTGTTAGAATATTTTTTAAATGGAATCATTTTTATGGTGACTAACATTTGGAATATTATATTTCATTTGTAATAGCTTTTGTGAGAGCATTAAACTATGATGCATCCTAAACATAATTTTAAAAAGATTAACATGGAAAATAATAGCATATTTAAAATCTACTCATTTTTCTGAAAAAATTTCATATATAACATGTTAGATTTGAAAAAAATTCATATTTAAAATATTTGAACATGAAAAAAGAAATTAAACAAAGAGAAAAAGCATGTTGGGTCGAGCAGTGGTCATGTGGTGCAGCCACAAGAAAAAAGAAAGAAAAGGAAGAGGGTGAAGGGATCGAACCCGGGTCTACAGCATGCAGGACACAAGCTCCTGCAAGTCGGGTAGGGACATATACTTATGATATATGTGAGTGTTGCATTATATGAACAGATGCAAGGCGGATGCGGATGCAGCCGCAGCGGCACGTTTTTCTCACTTACCGGTGGCATAGTGGGTAATTAGTGCGAACTTCGGGAGCAATTTTCCGGATGGACGACCAGAAACATTATTTGCTTTATTATTAACTAGTAAACATGCCCGTGCGTTGCACCGGGAGAAAAAAAATGATGTGCTTTGCTGGGAAGCAAATGCCAATTATCATTAATTAGGTTGGCCAGGTAGAGGATAAGTTTGATGATGGCAGAAATGATGGATCAATTAACAATAGGATTCTTTGGGGCGCTAGTTCGAAACTTGTGACATGAATCCTAATCAACTAATCGGGTGGACAACCTTCTCTTTAGACTAACATATTGATAACAAAACTATTCTACATGTAGTTCTTATTTTGAGTTACTGACATCAGACAATAAAAATATGGTATACTTCGTCCGACGTCCATGCATGCATACTTCTGTCGCTGACCGTGAAATCCTTGTTGTATAGATGTTCTAACTTACTGTTCTATTACAATATATGTATGATTCTTTATTGTAATTGCATCTTTGCTTAGTCTGTTGCGCCTCAGTTCACAATTAGATGCAATTTGCTTTGTTCTCCTTTTAGATGATTATCATTAAATAAAGTTAACACTATCATACGTAGAATTATTGATGTCTTTAAATCATGGTGGTAGGATATAACAACTTCTGTAATTACCTTTGTTCAAGAAAGTAAGCTAGCTCATTAAAGTAGGCTATTTTTGTTTACTATATTCTTTTATTTAAATAATATTTTTGTATTGTGGTATACATATACATAGTTTCAAATAAGTATAACTGATTTAACTAATGACGGCTCATGTGTCGCTAGTGTCCTGTTTTTCATGGATATAATTTGGGAAGCAGAAAAATGTTACGACATTGCAGATCAGGTTAGCTATTGTACTACTATCAGACAATAAAAGTTTTTTGACACATAACAATAGCTTTATTGAGATCAACTAAAGACTCTATTGTCATGACACGTAAATGTGTGTGTTTTGGCATCAATGATTTTTTTGCACACATATGAACCGTGATCAATTCGTCTATGTATGGTGTTTGTTTCCTTTTCAGTTTTGTCAATATGAGTTCCCGAGGACATAAATAGAGTAAAAAAAAATTTAGAAGTGTCGGCGAGAGTTCATGTTGCTCTGAGCCAACATGAACGCGGCACCGGTGCTCTGGACGGTGTTGAACGTTTCGGACGGGAAGGAACGCGGATGAGGGAGTGGATTTTGGTTGGGACAGGGCAGTCATAATCATGCCCGACAGCGCTTCGGACACCCGCAATGTCCTTGCGCCGAGTTTTTTCCGTTTTCTCATAAAAAGTAGGTTTAGACCGGGTGGCGAACCGATACAGGCTCATATTGGATGGCAAAACATGCCGGGACCGGCGGTCCAGCCGGTTGCGGGCGCTTTGAGTGTCGGCGTTGAAGATGCCCTTACACACTCTTTGAGAGTTTAATAATTCATTTAAAGTATTTTATAAAATTATCAAAAGATTTGAATTCTTATGATTTTGATACGTATTTTTATTATCGAGGTTGTATGATTTGGATGATTATATTTCATTTTCAATGTCTTTTTTGCACAAAAAGTATATTATATGTTCTCATTATGCGTCCATATACTCCGTGTACAAACGGCTGTTAAAAACAAAACAATGCTGGGGCTGAGCGGCCGGCATGTATAATTCCCCATAGGCACGTGTACTTCCACCGCTGTAGAGCTTGCTTATCCACTCGTGTCTCCACCGAGAAGCACATCTGCAATTCTGCTTCTGCCCAGACCGAGCATGTAGCTTCTCTTCCGAGAGATCCACATCCCGACCTCCCGTTGCTCTGGGACACGCCGCCGCTGCCGCTTACGCCTACCGCCGCCAGGATCCCCCCTCCCAAGCTCCACCCGGCCATGGCGCGGGCAGATGGGAAACCCCCCCACTCCACCGGTCATTGCGTGAGCTACACACCCGCGCCACCGGGGAGTCTCCAATGACGGAGATGACCGGCTCCTCTGCAGAGGAGTTGGCACCGGCCAGCTAGAGGCCGCCGTCGCTCCAGCACCGACGGCCACTCACTCTCGTAGAGGCCGGCCCTGTCGCCTTGTTACTACGTCCTCGCCTTGTCCTGTGCTCGTTCGCCATGGATCTTGCTTCAGTGTTCCTCCTTCGGTCTCTGCTCTCTCTGTTTGCTGATTTGCAGCCAGCAACACACCAATTTGGTGTCTTATTTTCCACTTTTACTCGCTCAAATAGTCTATAAATTTATCTGTTTGTTGATTCTCTAGTCAGCTTGCTGATTTCCGGGCAACTCGCGATGGTATATAAATTGGTGCCGCCTCCCCGCCATGGCCGCCGCCCCCCACAAGCTTGCACCGCGGTGGTCCGCCGCTCCGACGCCGAAGAACTCCTCACTCCGGCCGACTCTCCATGTTTTCCTCCTTCATCTCCACGCATGCCTCCCGCCTCGCTGCCGTCGCCTGATGCGGGCACCCGAGCGCAGCGCCGCCTCCCTGCCATGGCCGCCCCGGCAAGTTAGAAACTTCGCCCGTCCACGCAGATCGAGCAAGGGGAGGCCGGCGGACGGGCGGATCAACGCGGGAGGCTTGGTTGTTGCTGGATCCAGGGCGCGGCGGAGCAGAGGATGTGGATCCGGGCAGTGGCGGCCGGATCCCGTCAGAGTCGTGGGCGGAGGCGGGCGGCGCGGCTGCCGGCGAAGCTCGGGGCGGCCATGGCGGCGCTGCAATGAGAGGGGGAGAGAGATGGGGAGAGGGAGGGAGGAAGGAGATGGAGGAGGAGAAGGCAGAGGCGGCGACATGACCTGGTCGCGGCGGCGGTGATCTCCGGTGAGGCCGGCCGGCACGGCGACGCGACAGAGGAAAGCGGGGTCGGGGCGAGCGCGTGGCGCGGAGCCGAGCTCCCTGGCTTGGACGCACACATTTCTGCTCCTAAAAAGGACTGCTGTTAGGGTAGAAACAAATGCAGGGCCGTTTCTATAAAAACGAAGCGTTTTCTTAGGTACCGACTTAAAAGTAGAACTGCGGGTTGAATTCTCAGAAACAGAAGGACTTTTATGCAAATATACCGACGCCGTACGACCAGAAGCAGTAGCCGCTTTATTAGTACTAGTACAAATGCCCGTGCGTTGCACCGGGCAAAAAATGAAATATAACCTGCTCCAGTGCCACTATGCAATATTTTTTAATATAATTTTGTAAACGTCAGAAATAAGGTTGAGTATTTTTTGTAAATCAATGCTACATAAAGGAAAAGTAAAATAGTTTGATAAACTTTTGGGTGCCAATAGAAGCAGATTCAACTAAATATCTTAAAGATGTGATATGAAAAACAAAGTAAATATTCATATTCTATGAAAGGTAAGTGCAATACGATTAATCTAGTAAAGTAATTTGGAATGTCGGCTTCACTAACTCTTTACCATCAACTAAATTGTGAGGAACCCATTTGTTTCACCATAAATAGAAACCAAAAAACTTTCAATCTATTAGATAAAGTAAACTAATTAGGCGGCCTAATCAAAGATGTACGTCTATATCTGTTTAGGATTCATCGAAGAACACATTTGATGCTGTTAGAAATGCTATGCAAAATAAGTTAGCAAACCGCCGTAAAAGAGACGAATAATTTGATATATTATTCAGCAGAATATAATATAAATGGATGCAGTATTCAACTTTTACCAGGTCTAACTGATAAGGTTTACCATGAGACAAACCTGAATCCTTACAGCCGCAATTAAATTTTGCACAGCTGAATTATAATACTGGTAAAACAACTATACCACCATAAGTATATTCTACCTAAACGGTTTCAATGGAGAGAACCTATACACTCAAGGATTCCTGGGAGCAAGATGCAAGGAAAAGGACTAAAATATTGGGGGTAATGAAAGTTCCAATGTATAAAAACTTGCCCTTCTCATGTTCTTCGGTAAATACATATCTTACTCGAGCAATAAAATCGTTCCTACAAAATTGAAGGTTTGAATCTTTTCCATTATTAGATGAACATACAAAAACTTGCCCGCAGGCAAGAACTGCTTAAGTGAACAGATAACTTCAAATAGTCAGCCATGAAAACAACAAAGAAAGGGAAGTAAGAAAATATAGAATTTTTTCTCAGGTAATTAAATTAAAAGGAAAATGATTCCACCAAAAGACAGAAGCATTGTCGTCCCACATACTTAAACAAAATAACTATTGCCACAAGTAGCAACACAGCCAGCAATCGCACAGCAGCAGCCAAACACACATATCAGGCTGGACATGCACCAACATCAAACAAAAAAGTAGGTTTGATGTTCATGTAAACGAAAAGGGCATTTCTTGAGATTTATTACCGCATAAGGGAGAGTGTGGCTGGCGAAGAACAGGGGCGGGGTCGTCATCTTCTCTGCACATATGCACATGAAGCAGAGTGAAGCGACGGAGAACCGATAGGGTAGGTCATGCTGGATCTGACAGGAGCAGGCGACGAAGACCAGCAGTGCAGCCACTGGCGGCGGGAACCTCCACACGCCCCTCCTCCTCGAGCTCTTAAACTGTGACTTCCTTGGTCGACTCCAAACCTGCATTGAGCAGAACATCTTAGCAAAATGCAATACTGTACTCCATTAACTCAAGCAAGGAGAGAAAAAGAATATGTTCCATCAATGTTATTCTAATTTGATATTAATGAGAAATAATGTCAGAAGTACATTGGTCCTTGATTTTGTTTTCTTAGATAGGGTCTCTTGTAGGTTGTAGTAGATGTATTAAGGAACTAAAACAAATCAAGTCTGCATTTTTGTGCCAGCTGGAGACCTACTGCTTTTGTATCTTGTTGTATACAATTCAAATGATATAGAAATTATGAACTTGAGACTGAGACACCATGTAGTAGATTGGACATTGTTTTACATCAAACACATATTGAGGATTTACAACAATCTCTTGTGACAGGGCCACTAATAGCAATCGGGGAGTAATGCAACAGAAGTTCTATGCAAGGAGATTAATATAAATTAATAGAATTATAAAAAGCAAGGCAGCAAACCTCTTTAGAGAAGGCGAATGTTTATTTCTTAACTGAGGTACTAAAACCACACAAAAACTTATAAATACTAATTCTGAAGAGTGAACAGTATGAGTCAGTCTCCCTAGAATTAGTACATACTACACAATGCGTCGATAGTATATGGAAAACGAAGACATGTGCATAATCTAGAAGACAACCATGCTAGCATATTCATGAGGCAGGGAAGACAGCATATGAAATCTGAACTTGCATCATTGTACTGTTTAGGCTATCCTTTCCCTTTTATACCACATCTTTTGTTCAACATGTTCCTCTGCATTTTCACTTGAACAACATTCTGTTGAACCAAAAGACAATACCACCAATGCCAATTACCAAGATGACAATAAATAAAAATTGTTAGCGACCTGTGAGAGTTTAGCCAACATATTATGTAGCTGATGGTCCATCTTTGCAAGTAAAAATTTAGAATAGAGGCCTGTCTTTGTCAGCGGCTCGTCTAACCTGCAGAATCGTGCATCATTCTATCATTCCCTTGCTTATAGAAGCACTACTCACTGGACCACTCAACATTGTAATTTGGAACTAACAGGACAAAAAAATATGATGCAAATTTATGTCCTCTCGCATGAAACATATCATTACAGCTGTAAAATCATGTCATGGAATATAAGCTACCATTAATCATGTTCATGCAAGAGGCCGCAAAAACTCTACCTATATACTCCCTTTGAATCACCCTGGTAGCAGCCAAACCCTCTGCCGTTCCGCCAGCAGTGAAGCCACCATGATCCACCTTGAGTTTTTGCATGGTTCATCTTCTCTGCACTGAACACTTTGGAGATGAGATTCTTTTTCCTTCTCTGCTTTTGGAAAAAAAACATAAAAAGCCTACAGATCAGACTGTCATATATATGCCACTTCAGTTTCTATAATTTATTGATTCTCTTAAAATTAAATGATGTTTCGTCATCTCGTGTTTGTTAAAATATATAATCAATTGCAAGGGATTAGAGGCCGGATGTATGATTTTTATTTAAGTTTGGCTGCTGCACAGTCATCACCAGTTGCATGGATAGCCGGCTAGTCAATGGATGGAAAGCTACATAAGCAGGATGCCGCTTTGCTAGTTTACTCGTGCATCAACGAACCATTGAATAAATGAAATCTATCCACATATCCAGGTCTATGGTAGGAGCCCAGAGAGGCATGCCAACAACTATTGGTTGCCAACGCCAAGGAACTGCAAGCCTGACACTGGTGAGCTGCACGCCCACGGTACAGAGTCGCATGCCAACGAGCTGAAACAACACCGTGCTGTCAGCTGCATGTGCTGCCCAAACCACAGTCGCAGACATGGATGTCATGGAGAATTGGATCCGAGGTAGGAGCAAGAACAACACATGGCCGCCAGCCAGACTGCCCCACCGATGAACTGCACTGCACACACACAATAACACTGAATCTGCTAGCACGCAGTAATGAACTACACATATCCCGTGAAACAGGGAGCTGAACTGAAAACTGAACCTTAAATTGCACAAATCAAACTTTTGCCACTGCTCCTTATGGAATTGGGCACCGAACTGCAACTCCCGTGATGCCTAAGCAGTGTGGCCGATGCACTGCACTTGGAGTATTGCACACACACGGAACAAATTGCAAGTCCGCGCCGGCTGGGATTTTCACCCGCCAGCTGGGATTTTCACCGTGAGATGGCCGAGGTATTCACTGCGGTCCACCGTGTGGGTGGGTGTCGTGGAGGTGATAGCCGGAGGAAGGCGGTGGAGCAGCTGCTCACCTCCTCAACAGAGAAGTGAGCGACATGTGAGTTGCGCATGCTCGCATGTGAGGAAGAAGGGAGGAGGAGAACGGCCCATCCGGTCACGGCGGCGTGGTCCATGAGCCTGGCTTCCAGCGCCGAACTACAAAGAGAGGGGGGGTCTCTCCTACCGCTCAAGGTAGAAGAAGGTGGTAGATGGTCGGGGACGACCGGATCCAGCGCTGTAGGCGGTGGTTGGCGATGCAGGTCTCTGCGGTGGTTGGATCTAACACTGGTGGCCATACGTGGGAGGAGCGCAACAACACGGGTGGTGGAAGTAGTCGGGGTCGTGCTGCTAGGTAGGGGCGGCAGGCGGCGCGACGTTTCTGGGCTGCCGGCGGGATGTGGTGGGAGGCGCGGCTGGTGGAGGTTGGGCGGCGGCAGGGAGGCCGGGGAGGAACCGCACGGGAGAAGGAGCTCGGGGTCGGGTGGTGGTGGTGGCGGCCGCGGCACTCGAGCCTGGGCGAGCCGGATCTGGGAAACAGACACCGCACCTCCCCTCCTTTCTTCCTTCTTCTCTCCCTCATCTCCATTCTTCTTTCTGCCCAGGAGCCGCGGATGCCATAGATCTGCCAGGGAAACCACGCTCCGGCCTCCCTCTCATCACCGGCGACCTCTGCCTCGCCGCCCGCCTCCGAATCGGCCTCCCTCATCATCACCGGCGACCCTTGCCTCGCTGCCCGCCTCCGAATCGGCCTCCCCAGCCTCTGCCGCACACGGATCCGGCCCCTGCAAGCTCCAGCCTCCGGCGTCGATCCGCATCGAGCAGCCGCCGCCCCCAGACGCCTGCGTCGTTCCGCATCGAGCAGCCGCCGCCCCCAGTCGCTCGTTATGCACGAGTCTTTTTTGCAATGTTTTCTCAGAGCCAGGATTGCGGGTTGAATACACCAAAATGGAGGGTCCTTTTTGAAAAACCGAAACATTTTCTCTGGTTGCCACTTAAACAGGGAGCGCGGGTTGATTTCCTGTAAACGGAGGGGCCTTTCTGTAAAATTGCCACGACGTACGACCAGAAGCACTCCGTGCTTTATTAGTAAAAAAAAGTAGGGAGTAGGGAAAGATAATAGGTAAAGATAAAGATTAGGGAAATATTAGGGGTAAAGATAATAAAGATTACTAATTAACTTTGGTGGCGATACGATTCGTGCCCAAAGTTTTTACTACTCTTTTGCTACCTGGAATCGGGAGAGGTACGTTTACATCAACCATGTCGACGCGGATGGCCACCGCCGCCGGCGACAAACAGGAAACAAATCATGCACGCACAGGCGCCGCCGCACCTCCCAGACGATCTCCTCGTCGTCATCTACAGCCTGATCGCCTCCCCACGCGGCCGTGCACGTTTCGCCGCCGTTTGCCGGGCGTGGCGGACCGCGGCCCGTCGCGGCGCTCCCGTGGCTGCTCCTATCGCCGCACCAAGATAACGGGGTAAAGCTAGCGCCTCTACTGCCCCGAGGACGGCACCGTCATGGAACTGCGGCTCATGAGCAAGCGGTTTAGGAGGCTGCTCGTCGGCGGGCTCGTCCTCGCTGGGCTCGCTCAGGATCACAAACATCTTCTCCGGCGCACAGGCCACGGTCGTCTGCAAGAGCCAGCACCATGGCCTCGTCATGGCCATCGAAAGGAAAGTTGTATTCTCCGAGCCGCCAACCTCCAAACAGTTGCATCCTTGCCGCCATGACAAGCGTTTGCGGCGTCGCGCTGTGCGGAATTGGTTGTGCACAAGGTGGGTGGATGGTACAAGGTTGCCCTAGCTAGGGCAGGTCTCGCCGACATCGCCTTCTGTAATGGCGAGCTATATGGCCTACACTATGGAAGGGCACTCTCCAAGTTCGACATTGGCTTGAACGAGGACGGCGCACCGGTGATCGTTGCTGAACGTCAGGTAGATGTGCAATGGTTCGACTAGACCGACTATGGTGGCACGAGATACATCTTAGATTTGCAAGGCAAGCATGTGATGGCATTGATCTGCAAATGGTTGCCAAACGTCGATCCGTTCTTCAAGGTGTTCAAACTCATCGACATCTGCACCACATCGCAAGCACAGGTGGCTCGAGGTGACAAGCTTGCGCCTTGTTTTTGGGGAGGAGATTCTCTAGGGCGGTTCACGTGCCAGCAAACATGCGTGGAGGGGTGGAGAGAAATTGCATCTACTACTCAAACCATTGTCGTTTTGGTCGAAACGATGTTGTCCCTAGTGATAAGGTGTTCTTGACAATCTCAAATGGCATCGCTGACCAGATCTACTACAAGGTAGACGATGGGAAGAACGATGTTGACAGTGGTGAATTAAAGAGGATCAGGTCGGTCGGATACTTGGAGCATGGTAGTTTACTTGGTGGCATGTGGATTATCCCTCCACATGTATAGCTAGTCTAGACTTTTTGATGCTAGCACATTAATAAGCTGCCTATATAAGAGATATAGTACTATATAATTATCCCTGTGAGTGAAAGAACAGAAGAATATAAGACATGGAGTATAACATTAGATTAGAAATAAAGAAAGAAAGAAAAAAGACAGATAACAGAGCCATGTAGTACCATTTTATAGACATATTACGGTTTATAAATTGCTCATAGATATTTATTTATTTTACAATTGTACGCGTGTTGTGGCTCGCACTAAAAATTTAAGTAGGACAAAATGTTCCCATAAAGCATCTGAATGCTCAATCTGCTCCACAAACTTAGGTTTCTGGGTTTTTGATTTGGTCCAGATCAGTGGGCTAAATACGACACGCTGGTAGCTGACGTGGCTTCTTGGAGGAGTTCAGAGATTTCTTGCATGAACACATGCAAAGAAAATTTCAGGCTTCTTACGTTATCGTACACAATGGTGTTTTAGGTTTCTTACATGAATATACATTCTACGCCTAATGGTGCCAACCAAAATTGATATTCAAGAAAAGAGAACACCTGGCCATTTTATGTACATCTGAATGATATGATGTGGTTTCAAGATATGTTTAAGGCAGCATAGAAATCATGGTACAGGGCGCAAGTAAACAAATATGACGAATTTGATTCAATTCAAGACAAATGCACCAACTAGATAGAGAGAAGCTAACAGGATTAGGGAAGACAACTTGTAAGCAGGGCCAAATGTTAAAAATAACCGAGTGCAGAAATTCGGTGTTAAAAATCACTGAGGTAGCTCTCCATGGATTAGGGAAGAGATGACCTTAACATTGCAGCTGATACCAAAATGTATACTCTATCAATGACTTCCATTTGCACATAACAAAAGCACACTCCCAAGACCTGACCCTCGGAAGTTCGACAAAGTAAACATGACATGACATGGCATTAGATCTTTCTCTGGTAACAATCTGATTTTTCTCACAAGTACATTAGTACATGATACAGCAAAGCTAGGTACTTCTTTCGACAATCAGATCCTGCAGGAAATCATCATTGAGGGCATATGAAAGCATGAAAGGAGATAAATGAACAGCAAAAAAAAAAGAAAAAGAAAAGAGGTTGTATCACAGCAGATTACTATTCTATAAAGGGTTCAGAGGTGGGGATGAGTTAACATAGTTCTTTCAGTTGCATGTACTGTGCCTCAAAATGCCCCTACTTGGCATGCTTGCCGCTGTTTAATGAACAAGGTGATTACTTAACAGACATACTTTCAGCATGAGCATCATTTCAAGGGAAATACTTTCCTGCTTTCAGCTCTACATGATAACAAGATGCACTAGTACACAGCAAAACTGAAGTAGAAAAGCTCAGTCAGAATAACATGGCAGGGTCTTGCAAGCTTATTACCAGAATCTGATTATCACAAACCAAAATAGCCAAAGTAGCCATCAAACTTCACAAAGTTTGACTTCAGAAAAATCGTATATGCGGAGTAAAAAGAAACAGAGGGAGCAAAACTGAAGTAAACAGTTCAGTGAGAATATTATGGCAGGATCTTGCAAATAAAATTTGTGACAGCTTATTACCAGAATCTGATTATCACAGCCCAAAATAGCACAAAGTGTAGTTATCAAACCTAGACAGAGGCCAAGAATTAATTAAAGGAGCATAAGAAAGCGTTCTAAACTCTCAGCATCTTGTATGGAGAAGAGTCTTTCCTCCCATGTTGAATCGAACTCAACGAAGTTTCTCCTTCACTGAATACTTCTTGGCAGCATCTCGCACCTTTTCAATATACCCTTCAATCGGTGGCGTGAGTGTTGCCATGTACCTGTTTGCAGGGAACGGGGTCATGTCAGGAACCATAGCAGCAGCCCGCAGCTTCTCAGGGAGCGCAGCAATGGCCTCCTTCTTGAGCCTCAAGAGCGTTGACTCTGCAGTTTGACGTGCACGGTGTCGTCGCATTAGCACACGGCTGTATTCTTTGGCAAGACGCCGGCCATCTTCAACTGTCAGCTCATACTCAGGGATAGCCTCCTCATCCACCAGACCAAGACTGATATAGTCAAGGCCCGGCGGACCCATCAGAACGCGGTCACCATCACCTCCACTGGCACCCTTGGATTTAGCTTTAGCTTTAGCCTTGGCAGCGTCAAGCTCACGTTGCCGTTCCTTGGAGATGAGCCCAAGCTCCTCACGCTTTGCCTCGCGGAGACGCTCCTTGGGGGACAGGTGCCGTAGAGGAGTGGAGGACTTGAGACATGACTCTGCAATCTGAGTAATACGCTCGATGGCTTCACGGCGACCACGGCCAGCGCCGCCGCTCCCAGCAGTGGCAGGCGCGCCCCCCTTCTTCGCTATGACGCTACGCCTCAGAGGCATCCCGGCTTTGAGCTTGGCCTTGCCCTTGGACGTGCCGCTGACCGGTGCGCGCTGCTGAAGCTGGTGATGCTGGCTGGTCATACCAGATGCCAGTGCTGCTGCTGGGCTCATGGTGAGTGTCTTGGAAAGACGTCGGAGCATGATGCCTGAAGCCATTGGATCACCTTGGCTGCACAAACCAGAAATGGGTCACTGTTATGTACATACCATCTTAGCTCGGTTCATCAGATGAAATTCGTTTTGTATGAGAAACTTCATGCTGTGTGCGCGGAACATTCAAGCAATCTATATTTAACCCTACATATAAGCATCACATGAAGTATAGCAATTTGGTGAACAAACTGACAGCAAACCAGTGTGACACACCGAGACAATCACATGAGCTAGAATTCCAGCAAGCAGATCCTTAACATACAGCAACCGCTAAAATTGCAACCATGTAACCCAGTTGGTTAATTCCTTAACATACAGCAATTCCTAGGTAATACTCTGAACAGAAATGTGTCACTATGTTACACATGATGCAGGCCAGTTGATCAAATGAAACTCTTTTCGAATGAGAAACTTCATACTGTGCAGAACATACAAACTAAACATAGAAGTGGCAATTTCCTGAACAAATTAAACAAACAGCAATCGCCACAATGACACATATAGGCATTTGCATGAACTAGAATTCTAGCAATCAATTCCTTAGCAAACAGCAAACGCTGAAATCGCAACCGTGATACTCTGAGCAGTCAGTCACCGACATGCGTGGCATTCAAATTCAAGCACCAACCTAATCTGAAGCAGAAGCGCTGGTCCAAGTTCAACAGCAGGGCAAGATTTGCAACATAGTGGCATCGATTTCTCAGATTAACCTCAACAGTTGAAGTACTAAAGATGCCCGGAGGGCGCTAGAAGTGGTGGGGGGAGGAAGATACCTGGAGGGGCGACTCTGGTGGCGGGTGGTGCCGGGCGAGGTGACCGGGGGGCGGAGGAGCGCGCTGGAGGCGGAGGACGACGGCGCGGATGGGGACGGCAGAGTTGGATCTGGGCGGCGGCGGGGTGGAGGTCGCGGACGAGCCGGGCGGCGGCGGCGGCTGGCAAAGTAGAGACGAGTGAGGGGAGGGAATGAAAAGAAGGGGAGGGAGCTGGGCTTGGGCTCGGAGGATTGGGCCGAAAAACCTCTCTTCTCGTCGTCCCAGGCCTGGCACCGTGAAGCCCAATTAGCCCAGAAGAAGCCACCCATTCCATTTTCTGAAGAGAAAAAAAAAATTCCCTCTCATCGGTCTCACACAAGTCTCAACCCGTGTTCAAGTTCCAGCGCTCCATCCGAAATCCAAATCTAGGGTTAGGGATGAGGGATCGAGTGAGGAACCACCAAAATCCCAGCTTCCGGTGCGTGCCGGCGGCGGCGGATTCGTAGCAGCACTGCTCCGGATCGGCAGCCACCACTAAGCTCCGGCCGCCGCAATGGGGGCCTCGAGGGCAGCACCTCTGCGGGGGAAGCTCGGCAGCCTGCAGCTCTCCGAGGCCGAGAAGAAGGGGGTCAGGATCACCGGCAAGCAGCAGCAGCAGCAGCCATGCCCCTCCCCGCAGGCGAGCGGCGGCAAGATCCAGGCGGTGGGCAAGCTGCTCTCGGAGAAGCCGGCCATAGCGCAGCATGTGGGGACGTCTCTGGGGGCGGTCTGGAGCCCCTCCTTCGGGGTCAAATGCGAAGACCTCGGCCGGAATCGGTTCCTCTTCACCTTCCGCCACGAGGCCGACAAGGAGAAGGCTCTGGATGCCGGGCCCTGGAGCTTCGCCGGTCATCTGTTGGTGATGGAGGATTTTGCGCCCGGAGCCACCACCGTGGACGAGCTCAGGTTCGACACGGTGCCTGTCTGGGTCAGGGCGTACGGCGTCCCGGCCGGGTCGATGGGCAGGGAGACCGGGGAGCTGGTTGGTGAGCAGGTTGGGAAGGTTCTCGAGGTGGATACAGGCGCGAATGCCGACTCGACGGGGGCGTTGTTCATGCGGATCAAAGTGAGAATGGACATCACCATGCCGATTATGAGGTTTGTAACATGCTTTATTCATGATGATGAAGACGATATGATGGCGCTTGGGGACGATGAAAAGGAGGAGGAGAAGATTGTCGCCTTCACATACGAGAATATCCCTGACTTCTGCTATGGCTGTGGAATTCTTGGGCATACAGAGAAGTCATGTCCGACTGGATCCACAAGAACGGGGCCCGGCAGTTTGGGCCATGGCTAAGGACAGTTGTTATCAACAAGGGGGCCTCAGGTGAAGAGAGGACCAGACGCTCAAAGGACAAAGCAAAATTCTGGCCAAGTAGCAGTATAAGCAGTAAACAGGGTAGCGATGGGCCGTCTTGGCGGAAAGATGTACCGGGCACAGACGACGATCAAGGGGTCCAGAACAAAGTAGAAGATAAAGTTTATAAGGCTGTAAAAAGTTTGAAGCAAGGTACTTTGAAGAGGAAGAAAGGAATCCAGCAAAATCAATCAAATATTTTGACAGAATCAAAGAAGAGGAGGGCTCATATAATGAATGTCGATGAGGTGATAGCAGTAGCGAACAAGGCGAAGATGGAAACTGATGGGGGTGAAGAAAAAGAAGAAAATGCTAAATCAGAAATGCTCAACGCCGGGCTGCTGGGACAGCCTGGCGAGTCCAAATGAGAATCCTAGTGTGGAACTGCCGGGGATTGGGGAATGGCCCGGCAGTGAGAGGTCTTTTGGATCTCCAGGAGCAGGTTGACCCCAACATCCTCTTATCTGAAACTGAACTCGATAAGAGGAGGATGGAGAAGTTCAAGTGGATGCTAGGAATGGGGAACATGATGGTTAGAGATTGTGAAGGAAAGAGTAGAGGAGTGGCGTTGATACAGAAGAAAGAAGTTAAGCTGGAACTTCACAACTACTCTAGGTATCACATTGATGCTAAACTAGTGGAAAAAGATCGTTTCAAATGGCATTTCAAGGGCATTTATGGAGATCCTGTTAGTGCTAAAAGGAGGATAACTTGTAACTTATTGCACATCCTCAGTCAGCAGCTTAACCTCTCATGGTTGTGCGCTGGCGACTTTTAACAAGATCATGTATAATCATGAGAAGAAGGTATATGCTCAGTCAAATCTGCATAAAGAGTTGTTCTGGTTGTTGCTGAGTCAAATGGAAAGTTTTAGAGCGGCTCTAGCAGACTGTGGATTGAGAGATTTGGGCTATGTGGTGGATAAATACACGTGGCACAATCATAGGTGGTGATTATGGTATAACAAAAGGTATATTTTCAGTCAAATATGCATATAGAGTTGTTGTGGATGTTGCAGCTTGAGAATCCATTTCAGGACTAACTTTCTCCTCAAATACAGATGAAGAAGCATGTGGTTTTAATTGGCCAAAGTTGTGGTCGCTTCCCCTTCCAAACAAGATTCTTCACTTTTTATGGCACCTGTCTACAGACAGTTTACCCATGCGCATGAAGCTTCAACACGGAGGGATGCATGTAGGCACTCGCTGTCCTGTTTGCTTTCATTTGGATGAGGATAGCGGACATTGCTTCATTAAGTGTAAGAAGGTTAAATTAATGACACCCTGAAAAACAGGAAACGGCAAAGAAAGCCCAGTTGGGAGCATGTTAGATTACAGTTCTGTCATGTGTAGATGTTTTGAGTTGTATGGGGAAAATCCTGAGCCTCAACGAGGAAAGAAAGCTTAAATCTTGCTTTCTTTTCTTTGGCGTAGGTGGCATGAAAGGAATAGAGCAAATGTAGGACGTTTTATTAGATCTTCTGATGAAATATGTCATACTATTGATTTTCTTTTTATGCATCTCTTTAAGGTTGAGCAAATGGTGGTGGGGTAGGCAAAAGCAGCAGCAAAAGGAAAGATGGTCCAGGCCTCCACCGGAAATTTTGAAAATCAATACGGACGGCGCTTCCTGAAAGGAACAACAATTCTGGAGCAAGTCTCGGATGCGTTTCATTCGGAGGTTTTGGGTATCTTTTATGCCATAAGCACAGCCATCCAAATGGGCTGTAATCAAGTGATCGATGGTGGAAACTGACTCTGCAACTGAAGGGTGCGGTATGCACTGAAGAATATGATATGTGGACTATGCGAGCTATTTTCATAGACATTTCCAGTTGCGTGTGGGCTTCAACGATGTATCAATTGTGTCATGTCCCCGGTCTTGTAATACACTGTTTGCCAGTTTCCAGATTTTCTAAATTGCAAGCTCTTCATGAATTCCATGCCACAGATTGTTATTGCTGTGTTCTTGTGCTTCTTCGCAGGAACCCTCTTCTGTTCTATTGCTGATCTATGGCATGAAAAGATGAACTACACCTAGCCTCTTATGCTGGTCTATGTAGAGAGTGTTTTTTTTGGATTATTTGCAGTAGGTGTTGATATCTTATTTGCCAAAACAGGAAAATAACAAGATTTTTAGAGGGGGTAATTAATGCAGTTTTTTTCACAAGTGGGAGTAAATATATATACAAGAATGAACTACAAACTGTGGCTGATGGAATAAAACAATATGCTACTCCATTCATGTAATGCAAAAAATTCATATATTATGTTCTTATATTATGGGATGGAGGGAGTACTTACTAGCTTCCTATAATTGGTTCACCATTCTGTAGCACATCCCTTTTGTCTAGTTTCTTATAATCTAGGCTGTACAATGTATAATCCTGTTGTACTTGAACTCTTTTATATATAATTAAAAATAATAATGATTCCAGCGGGGTTGTACCCCATTGTACACAGGTCAAAGAAATTTACCAATCTTGGGGCACGCTACATCAATGTAAATTGAGATTCAAAAGCACTGAGAGTTTACAGACTGACAACACAGTATTCCAAAAAACACACCGTATTCCATTCATAATAGATAAACAAAAACCAGAGAAATTCAGACCATGCGCATCTTCTTTATATTTGTGTGCAACTGTGCATGCAAGTAAAGAAAAAGAAAACGATGAAATAAGTTCATAGACCAACCAAACCATCCACTGCTAGGGTTAGGATGAAGATGGCGTTTCCTGATTCTGCGCACTACCAATTTTAAGACCATTTACCAGCTGCTTGATCTGGTCTCCTGTGAGAGTTCCATGCTCGAGAAGGGCATCGGCTAGCACATCGAGCTCCTTACGGCGCGCCGTGATAATCTTTTTCGCGTTCTTGCGAGCCTGGACCAGTAACTCTTCCACGTCCTGGTCAATCAGGGTTGTCCCTTGCCAGCTCGAGGTTGCCGTCTGCTCCCCATCATTGTTGTTACCGTAGCAAACAGGGCCGATCCGCTGGCTCATGCCATACTTGGTGACCACGTCTGTCGCCAGCTGAGTCGCCTCTCTTAGATTAGACAAGGCACCAGATCTCACCTCGGTCTCTCCAAACATAAGCTCCTCGGCCACCTTGCCTCCCATGAGGATGTCCAATTGCCTCAGCATCTTCTTCCTTGAGAACTTATACACATCTTCTTCCTCTCGCAGCTGCGTCACCATGCCAAGAGTATCCCCCCTCAGGACAATGCTAGCCTTGTAGATAGGGCGAGCACCATCCGTGTGGATAACAATAAGGGCCCTCCCCCCGCATGGAATGCAGACAATAATACACCGGATAGCGCCGAAGACAACCCACTCCAGCAAGATCCAGCACAGGAGGAGGGGGACGCCAGCCCTCATGAGAGAGCGGCCGAAGAAGAGGTAGAGGACTATATGCCTCCCTCCGGAGACGAGGCAAGCCTCGACGACGACGAATTCGTCGTACCTGAGGATCCCGTCGAACAGGAGCGTTTCAAATGCAGGCTTATGGCCACGGCAAACAGCCTCAAGAAAAAGCAGCAGCTTAGAGCTGATCAAGATCTGCTAGCCGACAGATGGACCGAAGTCCTCGCGGCCGAAGAGCATGAACTCGAACGCCCCTCCAAAAGCTACCCCAAACGTAAGCTGCTCCCCCGATTAGAGGTGGAGGCATATGATCCCGCTTCACCAGGAGACAATACGGCTGATCGACCACCCCGTGGTCGCGACAGAGAGGCCTCAAGGCCCTTCACTAGACCCGTACCCCGGCATCGCTCGAAAAGCACAAGGCCACAGGGGAACACTCCGGACCTGCGAGACATATTGGAGGATAAGGCAAGACAATCAAGATCGATCTATGGATCACGTGGGCGCCCCACGATACGTGACGATCACCGTCACCCCGGACACAGTAAGTCCGGCCGGGCCGAACACAATAGACAAAGCTCTTTTGAGCTTCGTCGCGATATCGCCCAGTACAGAGGCGCCGCACACCCACTGTGCTTCACAGATGAGGTAATGGATCATCAAATCCCAGAAGGGTTTAAACCCGTCAATATTGAATCTTATGATGGCACAACAGACCCCGCGGTCTGGATCGAGGACTATCTCCTCCACATCCACATGGCCCGCGGAGACGATCTCCACGCCATCAAATATCTCCCACTCAAACTTAAAGGACCAGCCCGGCACTGGCTTAACAGCTTGCCAGCAGAGTCAATTGGGAGTTGGGAGGACCTGGAAGCCACATTCCTCGATAACTTCCAAGGCACGTACGTGCGACCACCAGATGCAGATGACCTAAGCCACATAATTCAGCAGCCAGACAAATCGGCCAGACAATTCTGGACACGGTTCTTAACCAAGAAAAACCAAATTGTCGACTGTCCGGATGCCGAGGCCCTCGCGGCCTTCAAGCATAACATCCGCGACGAGTGGCTTGCCCAACACCTGGGACAGGAAAAGCCGAAATCCATGGCAGCCCTTACATCACTCATGACCCGCTTCTGTGCGGGTGAGGACAGCTGGCTAGCACGCAGCAACAACCTCAACAAAAATTCTGGCAGTCCGGATATCAAGGACCGTAGTGGCAGGTCGCGTCGCAACAAAAACAAACGCCGCATTAACGGCGATAACAGTGAGGATACGGCAGTCAATGCCGGATTCAGAGGCTCTAAACCCGGTCAACGGAAAAAGCCATTCAAAAGAACAACTCAGGGTCCGTCCAATTTGGACCGGATTCTCGAACGCTTGTGCCAAATACATGGCACCCCTGAAAAGCCAGCTAACCACACCAATAGGGACTGTTGGGTGTTCAAGCAGGCAGGCAAGTTAATTGCCGAAAACAGCGACAAGGGGCTACATAACGACAACGAGGAAGAGACCCGACCGCCGAACAATAGAGGACAAAAGGGTTTCCCCCCACAGGAGCGGACGGTGAACATGATATATGCCACACACATACTCAAAAGGGAGCGGAAGCGTGCACTCAGGGATGTATACGCGATGGAGCCAGTTGCACCGAAGTTCAATCCATGGTCCTCTTGCCCGATCACCTTTGACCGAAGAGACCACCCCACCAGCATTCGCCATGGTGGGTTCGCCGCATTGGTTCTAGACCCAATCGTCGATGGATTTCATTGAAGGAAATATGCCCTAGAGGCAATAATAAAGTTATTATTTTATTTCCTTATTTCATGATAAATGTTTATTATTCATGCTAGAATTGTATTAACCAGAAACATAATACATGTGTGAATACATAGACAAACATAGTGTCACTAGTATGCCTCTACTTGACTAGCTCGTGAATCAAAGATGGTTAAGTTTCCTAGCCATGGACAAAAGAGTTGTCATTTGATTAACGGGATCACATCATTAGGAGAATGATGTGATTGACTTGACCCATTCCGTTAGCTTAGCACACGATCGTTTAGTATGTTGCTACTGCTTTCTTCATAACTTATACATGTTCCTGTGACTATGAGATTATGCAACTCCCGTTTACCAGAGGAACACTTTGTGTGCTACCAAACGTCACAACGTAACTGGGTGATTATAAAGGTGCTCTACAGGTGTCTCCGAAGGTACATGTTGGGTTGGCGTATTTCGAGATTAGGTTTTGTCACTCCGATTGTCGAAGAGGTATCTCTAGGCCCTCTCGGTAATACACATCACTTAAGCCTTGCAAGCATTGCAACTAATGAGTTAGTTGTGGGATGATGTATTACGGAACGAGTAAAGAGACTTGCCGGTAACGAGATTGAACTAGGTATTGGATACCGACGATCGAATCTCGGGCGAGTAACATACCGATGACAAATGGAACAATGTATGTTGTTATGCGGTTTGACCGATAAAGATCTTCGTAGAATATGTAGGAGCCAATATGAACATCCAGGTTCCACTATTGGTTATTGACTGGAAACAGTTCTAGGTCATGTCTACATAGTTCTCGAACCCGTAGGGTCCGCACGCTTAAGGTTACGATGACAGTTATATTATAAGTTTATGAGTTTTGATGTACCGAAGGAGTTCGGAGTCCCGGATGAGATCGGGGACATAACGAGGAGTCTTGAAATGGTCGAGACGTAAAGATCGATATATTGGACGACTATATTCGGAATTCGGAAAGGTTCCGAGTGATTCGGGTATTTTTCGGAGTACCGGAGAGTTACGAGAATTCGCCGGGAGAAGTATTGGGCCTTATTGGGCCATACGGGAAAGAGAGAGGGGCTGCCTAGGGCAGGCCGCGCCCCCCCAAGGCCTAGTCCGAATTGGACTAGGGGGAGGGGCCGCACCCCCTCCTTCCTTCCCTTCTCTCTTCCCTTTCCTTCTCTCCTACTCCTACTACATGGAAGGTCTCCTAGTTGGACTAGGAAAGGAGGGTGTCCTACTCCCGGTGGGAGTAGGACTCCTCCCTGGCGCGCCCTCCCTTGGCCGGCCACCTCCTCCTCCCTTGCTCCTTTATATACGGGGACAGGGGGGCACCCCATGACACACAAGTTGATCTACGGATCGTTCCTTAGCCGTGTGCGGTGCCCCCTTCCACCATATTCCACCTCGGTCATATCGTCGCGGAGTTTAGGCGAATCCCTGCGCCGGTAGAACATCATCATCGTCACCACGCCGTCGTGCTGACGGAACTCATCCCCGACGCTTTGCTGGATTGGAGCCCGGGGAACGTCATCGAGCTGAACGTGTGCTGAACACGGAGGTGCCGTACGTTCGGTGCTTGGATCGGTCGGATCGTGAAGACGTACGACTACATCAACCACGTTGTCATAACGCCTACGCTTTACGGTCTACGAGGGTACGTGGACAAAACTCTCCCCTCTCGTTGCTATGCCATCACCATGATCTTGCGTGTGCGTAGGATTTTTTTTTTGAAATTACTACGTTACCCAACAGTGGTATCAGAGCCTAGGTTTTATGCGTTGATGTTATATGCACGAGTAGAACACAAGTGAGTTGTGGGCGATACAAGTCATACTGCTTACCAGCATGTCATACTTTGGTTCGGCGGTATTGTTGGATGAAGCGGCCCGGACCGACATTACGCGTACGCTTACGCGAGACTGGTTCTACCGACGTGCTTTGCACACAGGTGGCTGGCGGGTGTCAGTTTCTCCAACTTTAGTTGAACCGAGTGTGGCTACGCCCGGTCCTTGAGAAGGTTAAAACAGCACCAACTTGACGAACTATCGTTGTGGTTTTGATGCGTAGGTAAGAACGGTTCTTGCTCAGCCCGTAGCAGCCACGTAAAACTTGTAACAACAAAGTAGAGGACGTCTAACTTGTTTTTGCAGGGCATGTTGTGATGTGATATGGTCAAGACGTGATGAGATATAAGTTGTTGTATGAGATGATCATGTTTTGTTGAAGTTATAGGCAACTGGCAGAAGCTCTATGGTTGTCTATTTGTTGCATAAGATGCAAGTGCCAAATAATTGCTTTACTTTATCGCTATGCGATAGCAATAGTTGCAAGAGCAATAGTTGGCGAGACGACCATGTGATGACACATTGATATAGATCAAGATGATGAAGATCATGGTGTCGTGCCGGTGACGATAGAGATCATGACAGTACTTTGGAGATGGAGATCAAAGGCGCAAGATGATCATGGCCATATCATGTCACATATTTTGATTGCATATGATGTTTATCTGTTATACATCTTATTCTGTTTTGTTTGACGGTAGCATTATAAGATGATCTCTCACTAATTATTAAGAAGTGTTCTCCCTGAGTATGCACCGTTGCCAAAGTTTGTCGTGCCCAGACACCACGTGATGATCGGGTGTGATAAGCTCTACGTCCGTCTACAACGGGTGCAAGCCAGTTTTGCACACGCGGAATACTCAGGTTAAACTTGACGAGGCTAGCATATGCAGATATGGCCTCGGAACACGGAGACCGAAAGGTCGAGCGTGAATCATATAGTAGATATGATCAACATAATGATGTTCACCATTGAAAGCTACTCCATTTCATGTGATGATCGGTTATGGTTTAGTTGATTTGGATCACGTGATCACTTAGAGGATTAGAGAGATGTCTTTCTAAGTGGGAGTTCTTAAGTAATATGATTAATTGAACTTAAATTTATCATGAACTTAGTCCTGGTAGTATTTTGCAAATTATGTTGTAGATCAATAGCTTGCGTTGTTGCTTTCATATGTTTATTTTGATATGCTCCTAGAGAAAATTGTGTTGAAAAATGTTAGTAGCAATGATGCGGATTGGATCCGTGATCTGAGGTTTATCCTCATTGCTGCGTAGAAGAATTATGTCCTTGATGCACTGCTAGGTGACAAACCTATTGCAGGAGCAGACGTTATGAACGTTTGGCTAGCTCAATATGATGACTACTTGATAGTTTAGTGCACCATGCTTAACGGCTTAGAATCGGGACTTTAAAGACGTTTTGAACGTCATGGACCATATGAGATGTTCCAGGAATTGAAGTTAATATTTCAAGCAAATACCCGAGTTGAGAGATATGAAGTCTCCAACAAGTTCTATTGCTAAAAGATGGAGGAGAATCGCTCAACTAGTGAGCATGTGCTCAGATTGTCTGGGTACTACAATCGCTTGAATCAAGTGAGAGTTAATCTTCCAGATAAGATAGTGATTGACAGAGTTCTCTAGTCACCATCACTAAGTTAGTAGAACTTTGTGATGAACTATAGTATGCAAGGGATGACGAAAACGATTCCCGAGCTCTTCGTGATGTTGAAATCGACGAAGGTAGAAATCAAGAAAGAGCATCAAGTGTTGATGATTGACAAGACCACTAGTTTCAAGAAAAGGGCAAAGGGATAGAAAGGGAACTTCAAGTAGAATGACAAGCAAGTTGTCATTCCCGCGAAGAAGCTCACAGCTGGACCAAAGCCTGAAACTGAGTGCTTACACTGCAAAGGAAATGGTCACTGGAAGCGGAAATGCCCTGAATATTTGGTGGATAAGAAGGATGGCGAAGTGAACAAGGGTATATTTGATATACAGGTTATTGATGTGTGCCTTACTAGTGTTTATAGTAGCCCCTGAGTATTTGATACTTGTTCAGTTGCTAAGATTAGTAACTCGAAACAGGAGTTATATAAACAGAGACTGGTTGAAGGGGAAGTGACGATGAGTGTTGGAAGTGGTTCCAAGATTGATATGATCATCATCGCACACTCCCTATACTTTTGGGATTAGTGTTGAACCTAAATAAATGTTATTTGGCGTTTGCGTTGAGCATGAATATGATTTGATCATGTTTATTGCAATACAGTTATTCATTTAAAATCAGAGAATAATTGTTGTTCTATTTAAATGAATAAAACCTTTGATGGTCATACACCCAATGAAAATAGTTTGTTGGATCTCGATCATAGTGATACACATATTCATAATATTGATGCCAAAAGATGCAAAGTTGATAATGATAGTGCAACTTATTTGTGGCACTGCCGTTTGGGTCATATCGGTGTAAAGCGCATGAAGAAACTCCATAAAGATGGATTTTCGGAATCACTTGGTTATGAATCATTTGATGCTTGCGAACCATGCCTTTCGGGCAAGATGACTAAAACTCCGTTCTCTGGAACAATGGAACGAGCTACTGACTTATTGGAAACAATACATACCGATGTATGCGGTCCAATGAGTGTTGATGCTCGTGGCGGGTATCGTTATTTTCTGACCTTCACAAGATGAATTGAGCAGATATGAGTATATCTACTTGATGAAACATAAGTCTGAAATAATTGAAAGGTTCAAAGAATTTCAGAGTGAAGTGGAAAAATCATCGTAACAAGAAAATAAAGTTTTTACGATCTGATCGCGGAGACGAATATTTGAGTTACGAGTTTGGTCTTCAATTAAAACAATGTGGAATAGTTTCACAGCTCACGCCACCTAGAACACCACAACGTTATGGTGTGTCCGAACGTCGTAACTGCACTTTATTGGATATGGTGCGATCTATGATGTCTCTTATCGGTTTTACCACTATCGTTTTGGGGTTGCGCATTAGAGACAGCTGCATTCACGTTTAAAAGGGCACCATCTAAATCCGTTGAGACGACACCGTATGAACTATGGTTTAGCAGTAAACCTAAGCTGTCGTTTCTTAAAGTTTGGAGTTGCGATGCTTATATGAAAAGTTTCAACCTGATAAGCTTGAACCCAAATCGGAGAAGTGCGTCTTCATAGAATACCCAAAGGAAACTGTTGGGTACTCCTTCTATCACAAATCCAAAGGCAAAACATTCGTTGCTAAGAATGGATCCTTTCTAGAGAAGGAGTTTCTCTCGAAAGAAGTGAGTGGGAGGAAAGTAGAACTTGATGAGGTAATTGTTCCTGCTCCCTTATTTGAAAGTAGTTCATCACAGAAATCTGTTCCTTTGACTACTACACCAATTAGTGAGGAAGTTAATGATGATGATCATGAAACTTCAGACTAAGTTACTACAGAACCTCGTAGGTCTTCCAGAGTAAGATCCGCACCAGAGTGGTACGGTAATCATGTTCTGGAAGTTATGTTACTAGACCATGACGAACCTACGAACTATGAAGAAGCGATGGTGAGCCCAGATTCCGCAAAATGGCTTGAGGCCATGAGATCTGAGATAAGATCCATGTATGAAAACAAAGTATGGACTTTGATTGACTTTCCCAATGATCGGCGAGACATTGAGATTAAATGGATCTTCAAGAGGAAGACGAACGCTGATAGTGTTACTATCTACAAAGCTAGAATTGTCGCAAAAGGTTTTCGACAAGTTCAAGGTGTTGACTACGATGAGAGTTTTTCACTCGTATCTATGCTTAAGTCTGTCTGAATCATGTTAGCAATTGTCACATTTTATGAAATCTGGCAAATGGATGTCAAAACTGCATTCCTTAATGAATTTTTTAAAGAAGAGTTGTATATGATGCAACCAAAAGGTTTTGTCGATCCGAAAGGTGCTAACAAAATGTGCAAGCTCCAGTGATCCATCAATGGACTGGTGCAAGCATCTCGGAGTTGGAATATACGCTTTGATAAGTTGATCAAAGCATATAGTTTTAATACAGACTTGCGGTGAAGCTTGTATTTACAAGAAAGTGAGTGGAAGCACTACAACATTTCTGATAAGTATATGTGAATGACATATTGTTGATCGGAAATAATGTAGAATTTTTCTGGAAAGCATAAAGGAGTGTTTGAAAGGATTTTTTCAAAGAAAGACCTTGGTGAAGCTGCTTACACATTGAGCATCAAGATCTATAGAGATAGATCAAGACGCTTGATAAGATTTTTCAATGAGTACATACCTTGACAAGATTTTGAAGTAGTTCAAAATGGAACAGTCAAAGAAAGAGTTCTTGCCTGTGTTGCAAGGTGTGAAGTTGAGTAAGACTCAAAACCCGACCATGACAGAAAATAGAAAAGAATGAACAGTCATTCCCTATGCCTCAGTCATAGGTTCTATAAAGTATGCAGTGCTGTGTACTAGACCTATTGTATACCTTGCTCTAAGTTTGGCAAAGGAATACAATTTTGATCTAAAAGTAGATCACTAGAACAACGGTCAAGAATATCCTTAGTGAGGACTAAGGAGATGTTTCTCGATTATGGAGATGATAAAAGAGCCAGTCGTAAAAAGTTACAACGATGCAAGCTTTTACACCAATCCAGATGACTCTAAGTCTCAATCTGGATACATATTGAAAGTGGGAGCAATTAGCTAGAGTAGTTCCGTGCAGAGCATTGTGGACATAGAATATTTGCAAAATACATACGGCTTTGAATGTGACAGACCCGTTGACTAAACTTCTCTCATGAGCAAAACATGATCATACCTTAGTACTCTTTGGGTGTTAATCACATAGCCATGTGAACTAGATTTTTGACTGTAACGCCCCGGATCCGATGCGCCAGGTGTCTGTCAGTTATTTGCCGTTGTTGCCATGTCATTTGCTTGTGTGTTGCATTTTATCATGTCATCATGTGTATTTCATTTTGCATACGTGTTCGTCTCATGCATCCGAGCATTTTCCCCGTTGTCCGTTTTGCAATCCGGCGCTCCTATGTCCTCCGGCGTTCCCCTTTCGTCTCTCGTTGTGAGTGGGTGTTAAACTTTCTCGGAATGGCCCGAGGCTTGCCAAGTGGCCTCGGTATATCACCGGTAGACCGCCTGTCAAGTTTCGTGCCATTTGGAGGTCGTTTGGTACTCCAACGGTTAACCGGGTAACCATAAAGCCCCTTTCTCTTTGCAGCCCAACACCCTTCCAAAGTGGCCCAAAACCCATCTAACTCCCCTCCATGCTCTCGGTCGTTCGATCACGATTGTGTGGGCGAAAACCGCTCCTCATTTGGACTCTCCTAGCTTCCTCTACCTATAAAACTAGCCCCTCCCCCGAAATCCACGGTCAAATCCCCCCGAAACCCTAATTTTTCCCCTCCGCGCCGCGCCGGACGCGTCCGCCCGCGC
>NC_041386.1:697478314-697485627 GCF_002162155.2 Triticum dicoccoides | reverse complement strand
CGGCCTCGCCGCGCTTCCGGCCCCGACGCCGCCGGCCATGGCGCCGCCCCCATGCCAGCCACCGCCCCCGCGCCAGCCACCGCCTCCGCGCCCGCCACCGCCTCCTGCCGGCCGCCCTCGCCGCCATGCTCCCTCCGGCCTCCTCCGCCTCAGCCGGCCTCCGCCCCGGCCGGATCCGGGCAAGGGAGTGCTGGATCCGCCTCCCCGGCGCCTCTCTCTTCAACTCCGGCCGCCGCAGCCCGCAACCCCGACGAACTTCGGCGAGATCCGCGGCCAGTTGACTTTTTCCCCGAGGTCCAAAATTCGTCTAAGTCCCCAGTTTCAGTAATTTTCATACCATGTTTGACTTGCCGTATCTCTGCATCCGTAGCTCCATTTCGTGCGTGTAATATGTCAAATTGTTCAACTCGACGAGTACATCATTTCATTTCATTGCATCATATTCATTTGAGGTCATCTAGGTGCCTGAATCATCGTTGTAAGAGTGCTTCATAATGTTTTCTGTTGTCTGTTATCAGAACGAGCTCTTTTGTCATTTTTGCCATGATTGATGTGTGCATCCTATGAGGTTGATGTCTTCATGTGTTTTGAACTATGCCATGTCTTCTTTACAGTGGTGGATTCCATGCATTTTTTTGATCAATGTGGTGACTAGCACAAGCATGCAAACTAGGCATCGTGATGTTGCTGATTTTAGTCCCTGTTCTGCTGTTATTTTCATGCCATGTAAACTTGATGCTACAGAGAGATCCATGCATATTTTGAGTTAGTTCAGTAAGAGTGTTTTGAACATGTGGTTATTATATATCCATTCATGCCCTTTGTTGCAATTATGGAGTAGTCTAGCATGTCATTTTCGTGCTCTACTTTTGCTTCAAAATGTTTCCTGGCAGATTGTTTACATGTTATTCAATTTGGCCAAGCTTGCTATAGTGGATCCTTGCATGCTATGGACTTGTTCTTGACTTGGTTGGTTATACAAACAAGTCTTCTTGAGGATTATATGCTTATATTGTCATGCAATGACTTGTGGTGAGTGAATCGAGCTTGTTAAGTAGTGTTCATGATGTTGCTGTTTTGCTAGGCTGAATCTGTTATCTCGCGATGCTATATAAACATGTTACTACTAATCATTCTATGCATAATCTGGAGATGTTCTATAAACATGTTTTGATCTACATGATGCGCTCCATTCATCCATGCCCCTGGTTGCATTTATAGCTTGTTGTAGATTGTTCATATCTTGCTCCAAAGTTGCTTCATAATGTTGCTGTCAGCCTGTTAACATTAAGTTCACTTGTTCCCATGTGTTTTCCTAGTGTTCTATGCACCCTATGACCTTGCTATTGCCATGCTTAGCTTCACAAACATGCCTTATTACTATTGGGTGCCTTGCCATGCCATGTATTGCTCTGTTGTGAGTTGCCCAAGCTCATCTACATGCCTTCATAATTATGTTTCTGCCATGTTTGAATCTGTAATATAACTTGCTATGTTTACGTGGGTGCCATCATATTTTTTGATCCTTTTTGGCTTATGGTTAGTAAGGGTTCTTTGATCTATGCAATTAGTAGATTCATGCCATGCCTTTGTTTGCCATGATAAGTTCCTGTAACATGTTGTTTGATAGCTCTGAACATTGCTTCGTGATGTTATTTTCTGCAAAGTCTGAAATTGTTATAACTTGCAATCTTACCATGTGTGTTTGAGCATGTTCTAGTGATTTCTGGAGATAGTTCAGTGTTCATGTTTTGTAATGCTTTACCTGTACATCATGTCCATGCCTTTTGTTATCATGTTGGGGTGCTGTAGCATGTTGTTTTGATGGTTGCAATATGTCTAGTTGCTGTTTTGGACAGATTGTTGCTATGACTTGTTCCATGTGTGTGTGTTGAACCGTTGCTCCGTTTTGAGTGTGCTTTATATGAAACTTGCTTAGAATTGCATGTAGTTTCATATTATCATGTTGCATCCTTGTTTTAAGGTGTTTGCTTGATGTTTGGGTGCATTTTGCATCAATGCCATGTTTAACTTGTTTTGCTCATATCTTCTAGGCCGTAGCTCCGAACTAAATGAACTTTATATGTAACTTGACTAGAATCTCGTGTAGATCATCCTTGTGCATCTTAACTTGCTGTTTAACAACTTGAACATAAGGTTTATTCAGATCTGGACCAATTTCGAAATATGCATATGAGGACTTACCGGAATTGTTATATGTTGTTCCCGGCCTCATTTAAACTTGTCTTGATGTCTTGCTCTTGTTTGCATCATCTCTTGCCATGCGTGGCTTCATGTAGCTTTGTCATGCATCATGCTTGGTTGAGCATCATGTCTTGTTCATGTGTGGTGTGTTTACCATGTTGTGTGCTTCTTCTCGATAGTTCCTGTTGCGTTGCGATCGTGAGGATTCGTTCGTCTACGCTTGGTTCGGCTTCATCCGTTCGTCTTCTTCATGGAATCGTTTTTCTTCCTTGCGGGATTTCAGGCAAGATGACCACTACCCTGGATCTCACTACTATCATTGCCATGCTAGTTGCTTCGTTCTATCGCTTTGCTGCGCTACCTATCATCTGTTTATCAAGCCATCCCAAATTGCCATGAACCTCTAACCTTTGACACTTTTCCTATGCAAACCATTGTTTGGCTATGTTTCCGCTTTTGCTCAGCCCCTCTTATAGCGTTGCTAGTTACAGGTGAAGTTGAAGATTTCTCCATGGTGAACAGGATTTTGGTTGGGATATCACAATATCTCTTATATTATTAATGCATCTATATATTTGGTAAAGGGTGGAAGGCTTGGCCTTTTGCCTGGTGTTTTGTTCCACTCTTGCCACCCTAGTTTCCGTCATACCGGTGTTATGTTCCCGGATTTTGCGTTCCTTACGCGGTCGGGTGATTTATGGGACCCCCTTGACAGTTCGCTTTGAATAAAACTCCTCCAGCAAGGCCCAACCTTGGTTTTACCATTTGCCTCACCACCACCTATCCCTTTTCTTTGGGTCGGCCAACCCGAGGGTCATCTTTATTTTTAGCCCCCCCCCCCGGGGCCAGTGCTTGTCTAAGTGTTGGTCCGAATCGAGCGATGTCCGGCGCCCCCTGGGCAACCAGGGTCTATGCCAACCCGACGTCTTGCTCATCCGGTGTGCCCTGAGAACGAGATATGTGCAGCTCCTATCGGGATTTGTCGGCGCATCGGGGGGCTTTGCTGGTCTTGTTTTACCATTGTCGAAATGTCCGAGTCTGATCGGGTCTTCCTGGGAGAAGGTCTATTCCTTCGTTGATCGCGAGAGCTTGTCATGGGCTAAGTTGGGACACCCCTGCAGGGTATAATCTATCGAAAGTCGTGCCTGCGGTTATAGGCAGATGAGAATTTGTTAATGTCCGGTTGTAGATAACTTGACACCAGATCCGAATTAAAACGCATCAACCACGTGTGTAGCCGTGATGGTCTCTTCTCGGCGCAGTCTGGGAAGTGAACACGGTTTCTGGGTTATGTTTGACGTAAGTAGGAGTTCAGGATCACTTCTTGATCATTGCTAGTTTCACGACCGTTCCGCTTGTTTCTCTTCTCGCTCTTATTTGCGTATGTTAGCCACCATATATGCTTAGTCGCTGCTGCAGCCTCACCACTTTACCCCTTCCTTTCCCTTGAAGCTTTGCTAGTCTTGATACCCATGGTAATGGGATTGCTGAGTCCTCGTGGCTCACAGATTACTACAACAACAGTTGCAGGTACAGGTTATGCGATGATCATGACGCGAGAGCGATGCTTGCTTGCGTTGAGTTCTTCTTGTGCTTCTTCTTCGATCAGGGGATAGGTTCCAGGTCGGCAGCCTGGGCTAGTAGGGTGGATGTCGTTTGAGTTCCTGTTTGTGTTTATCCGTAGTCGGATGGTGCTCTTATGTATTGTGATGTTGTATTCGTGTGGCATTGTATGCCTTATGTAAGGATCCCCATATATTATGTAATGTTGATGTAATGATATCCACCTTGTAAAAGCGTTTCAATATGCGGGTCTATCCTTGGTGGGACCTTCGAGTTCCTTTTGGATAGGGTCGCATATTGGGCGTGACAAGTTGGTATTAGAGCCTCGACTGACCCTAGGAGCCCCCTTGATTGATCGTGTAGTTTGGCCGTTGTTGAGTCTAGAAGAAAACTGTTTTCGGAGTCTAGTTATATCGGAGAGTAGGAATTCTTTTTACTCCTCAGCCCCTTCGTCGCTCTGGTGAGGTATCTTGACGTAGGTGTTTTGAATTACTCCTCTTCCCCTTCAAATTTTCTTTAGGATCACGCAGTTGGTTTTCCGGTAGTTGGTTCTCAACTCTTTTCATCCGGTGCATTTCTCGTCAAGTCGACTCGAGCCTCTTCATCTTTGAGTTCAATCCTCAGTTGTTTTCTTTTCCCACCCGCCCACCCCTTTTTCATCTCGGAACCGGAGTCCGTAATCGAGTATCCTTCTTACTCGTGCGAAGCCTTTGCTTTCCTTTAACCGGTGTTTTCTCTTCAAGATATTCGTCGGTTTCCCTTCCAAGTTGTCTTTGTTTTCCCACCCTCCCACCCTTTTTCTTCCCGGAGCCTGATTCTGTTTCGACAATCTATTTCATTCGTACGGAGCCTCTTTAGTCTTCTATCAATCATTTCAACCGGTGAATTCTCGTCTTGTTCGTCATGCTTCATCCCTTTCTTTTCCCGGTGGATTCAATTCAAGTATTCGGTGTTGATCATATTCTTTCCCTCAGCTCAAGTGTTCTCTTTGCTCGTTTTCCTTTCGCCAGTTTATCCTTCCGGAGTGCTCAAGTCATCTCAGGAGATTCGTATGTGTTTGAATTAATTCGAGGTTGTCACCTCATTCAAATATTTCAATTGTTCCGGTGCATCATCTATCTGTTCAACAATCCTTTTCAGCGGTGTTTCCTCTTCAGTGGGCCCTAACCCACAGGTCTTTTCCCAGGATCTTACCTGACTCTTCTAATTCCCCCGGAGTTATTCTCAATTCTTTTCAAGTGTGACGTAAGAATGAATTTCATCAGTCAGATGCTTTTCCAAGATCTCGTTCAAATTCTTTTCATTGTTTGCTCAACCTCTCTGCTTTTCATTCTCCCGGAGTATCTCAGTAATTTTGGTGGTGTTTTCCAGTCGTCTTTTGAAGATTGAAGAAGAGTTTTTCCTCTAAATCTTGCCCGTTCTCCCGGAGTTTCGTGGTTCTAGCTTCATATCATGCTCTCGAATTATTTTAGTTTGTCAGATATTCTTTCTTACCCATCCGGAGTTTGTCAGGAGTTATTTTTCCATTTCGTTTCACCGGAGGCCATCATTCCAGTTATCGTTATCTAATTATCCCGGTGCTTCGTTCAAGTATTCTTTATCAGTTCATGATCTCTTCGTTCTTTTGCATCTAAATCCCCCTCTTACTTATATGTTCTTCAAATTCTTCCCGGTGATTCATTCTCGTCCATCAGTCATTTCCAAATTCTTACGGTAGTTCTTTCAGATTCTTTTTCCTTGATCATCATTTTAATTCATTCGTTGTTTCCAATCCTACCGGTGGTTCATGAAGACTTTCTCAAGTTTGGTGCTATATTCCCCCTTAATCATTTTTCAAGAAGAATAAGTAGTATGCAAAATCCATTGTTTGTCATCAGTTTAATTTGATGAAGGATAAGCATACAATAAATCTTATTCTTATCTCATCCAAGTGATTAATCATTTTCTTCGGAGTTTGTTCTTGATGAATAAATTCTAGTTCCTAGTGTTTTCATCTTTTCTTTTCCGGAGTTCAATTTCCTCAGCCATTTCGTCGGAACCTCCATCTAAATCATCGCAAGGCTTTAATCTTATTCTTTTCATCTTTCATTCTATCTCACCATCCTTTTGTCACCGGAGTTCTTCATGGTGGTTCTTCATGATTTAATTCATTCTTCAAGAGTTCATCACGATTTTGTTGGTGGCGTTCAAGTAGCTTTTCTTCTTGCATCTCGAAGTGCAATTAGTTCTCCATATTCTTTTGAAGTGGAGTTTTGCATTCCTTCGTTCTTCTCAGCTATTCAATCTATTCCGCTTGTGGTTGGTTATCACCTCATAATTTTGAGATGTTATCCATAAGTCCACGACAAGCTTATTCTTTCGTTGTTGATTTTTTCAACAACTCCGTTCAACCCTTCCTTCTAAGTTCTTTTCATTCGGTTCTTCCAATTCTTCCGGAGGCTTTGCATTGTTCATCTCGTCAAGCGCCATCTCTTTGGGTGAAGCTCGTGTTCTATTCCTCCATGTTTCAACCGGAGTGCTGCCTAAATCCTTTCAGTCTTATTCGTTTCTTTTCTCATCCTAACCACTCCGGTTAGAACGAGTTGTTTCATAGTCTATCTGATTCCGTGAGCTTTCGATTCCCGTCATTCTCGTCGTTCCTCTCTTTTTCTCGAGTGCTCTCGATTCTTTGCTTCTTCTCTTGAGTTCTTGGTTCATCTCTTTCTTTTTCTCTTCCGTCTCGGTCCTAAGATCTCGGGACGAGATCTCTTGTTAGTGGAGGAGTGTTGTAACGCCCCGGATCCGATGCGCCAGGTGTCTGTCAGTTATTCGCCGTTGTTGCCATGTCATTTGCTTGCGTGTTGCATTTTATCATGTCATCATGTGCATTTCATTTTGCATACGTGTTCGTCTCATGCATCCGAGCATTTTCCCCGTTGTCCGTTTTGCAATCCGGCGCTCCTATGTCCTCCGGCGTTCCCCTTTCGTCTCTCATTGTGAGTGGGTGTTAAACTTTCTCGGAATGGCCCGAGGATTGCCAAGTGGCCTCGGTATATCACCGGTAGACCGCCTGCAAAGTTTCGTGCCATTTGGAGGTAGTTTGGTACTCCAACGGTTAACCGGGTAACCGTAAAGCCCCTTTCTCTTTGCAGCCCAATACCCCTTCCAAAGTGGCCCAAAACCCATCTAACTCCCCTCCATGCTCTCGGTCGTTCGATCACGATCGTGTGGGCGAAAACCGCTCCTCATTTGGACTCTCCTAACTCCCTCTACCTATAAAACTAGCCCCTCCCCCGAAATCCGCGGTCAAATCCCCCCGAAACCCTAATTTTTCCCCTCCGCGCCGCGCCGGACACGTCCGCCGCTGCCCCTCCGTGAATCAGACGACGCCACGTGTCCCCGCCGCCGCCGCTCCCACCGCGCGCCGCCGCCAGGCCCGCGTCAGGCCCGCCCGGGCCAGATCTGGGCCCGAGCCGGCCCGCGCGCGCTGCCCGCATCTCGCCGGCGCCCCGCCGCCGCAGTCCGTGCCGCCACACCGGGTCCTTGCCGGCTGGAGCCTCCGCGCC
>NC_041386.1:697474948-697477974 GCF_002162155.2 Triticum dicoccoides | reverse complement strand
CTTCCGCACCCCAGCCCCGCTGGCCTCGCCCCGCTTCCGGCCCCGGCGCCGCCGCCCGCCGCTGCGGCTACCGGTTCCAGCCCGCGCCGCCCCCGGATCGGCCGCCCCCGCGCCGGCCACCGCCTCCTGCCGGCCGCCCTCGCCGCCGTGCTCCCTCCGGCCTCCTCCGCCTCAGCCGGCCTCCGCCCCGGCCGGATCCGGGCAAGGGGGCGCTGGATCCGCCTCCCCGGCGCCTCTCTCTTCAACTCCGGCCGCCGCAGCCCGCAACCCCGACGAACTACGGCGAGATCCGCGGCCGGTTGACTTTTTCCCCGAGGTCCAAAATTCGTCTAAGTCCCCAGTTTCAGTAATTCTCATACCATGTTTGACCTGCCGTATCTCTGCATCCGCAGCTCCATTTCGTGCGTGTAATATGTCAAATTGTTCGTCTCTACGAGTACATCATTTCATTCCATTGCATCATATTCATTTGAGGTCATCTAGGTGCCTGAATCATCGTTGTAAGAGTGCTTCATAATGTTTTCTGCTGTCTGTTATCAGAACCAGCTCTTTTGTCATTTTTGCCATGATTGATGTGTGCATCCTATGAGGTTGATGTCTTCATATGTTTTGAACTATGCCATGTCTTCTTTACAGTGGTGGATGCCATGCATTTTTTTGATCAATGTGGTGACTAGCACAAGCATGCAAACTAGGCATCGTGATGTTGCTGATTTTAGTCCCTGTTCTGCTGTTATTTTCATGCCATGTAAACTTGATGCTACAGAGAGATCCATGCATATTTTGAGTTAGTTCAGTAAGAGTGTTTTGAACATGTGTTTATTGTATATCCATTCATGCCCTTTTTTGCAATTATGGAGTAGTCTAGCATGTCATTTTCGTGCTCTACTTTTGCTTCAAAATGTTTCCTGGCAGATTGTTTACATATTATTTAATTTGTCCAAGCTTGCTATAGTGGATCCTTGCATGCTATGGACTTGTTCTTGACTTGGTTGGTTACACAAACATGTCTTCCTGAGGATGCTATGCTTATATTGTCATGAAATGACTTGTGGTGAGTGAATCGAGCTTGTTAAGTAGTGTTCATGATGTTGCTGTTTTCCTAGGCTGAATCTGTTATTTCGCGATGCTATATAAACATGTTACTACTAATCATTCTATGCATAATCTGGAGATGTTCTATAAACATGTTTTGATCTACATGATGTGGTCCATTCATCCATGCCCCTGGTTGCATTTATAGCTTGCTGTAGATTATTCATATCTTGCTCCAAAGTTGCTTCATAATGTTGCTGTCAGCCTGTTAACATTAAGTTCACTTGTTCCCATGTGTTTTCCTAGTGTTCTATGCGCCCTATGACCTTGCTATTGCCATGCTTAGCTTCACAAACATGCCTTATTACTGTTGGGTGCCTTGCCATGCCATGTATTGCTCTTTTGTGAGTTGCCCAAGCTCATTTACATGCCTTCATAATTATGTTTCTGCCATGTTTGAATCTGTAATATAACTTGCTACGTTTACGTGGGTGCCATCATATTTTTTGATCCTTTTTGGCTTATGGTTAGTAAGGGTCTTTTGATCTATGCAATTAGTAGATTCATGCCATGCCTTTGTTTGCCATGATAAGTTCCTGTAATATGTTGTTTGATAGCTCTGAACATTGCTTCGTGATGTTATTTTCTGCAAAGTCTGAAATTGTTATAACTTGCAATCTTACCATGTGTGTTTGAGCATGTTCTAGTGATTTCTGGAGATAGTTCAGTGTTCATGTTTTGTAATACTTTACCTGTACATCATGTCTATGCCTTTTGTTATCATGTTGGGATGCTGTAGCATGTTGTTTTGATGCTTGCAATATGCCTAGTTGCTGTTTTGGACAGATTGTTGCTATGACTTGTTCCATGTGTGTGTGTTGAACCGTTGCTCCGTTTTGAGTGTGCTTTATATGAAACTTGCTTAGAATTGCATGTAGTTTCATATTATCATGTTGCATCCTTGTTTTAAGGTGTTTGCTTGATGTTTGGGTGCATTTTGCATCAATCCCATGTTTAACTTGTTTTGCTCATATCTTCTAGGCCGTAGCTCCGAACTAAATGAACTTTATATGTAACTTGACTAGAATCTCGTGTAGATCATCCTTGTGCATCTTAACTTGCTGTTTAACAACTTGAACATAAGGTTTATTCAGATCTGGACCAATTTCGAAATATGCATATGAGGACTTACCGGAATTGTTATATGTTGTTCCCGGCCTCATTTAAACTTGTCTTGATGTGTTGCTCTTGTTTGCATCATCTCTTGCCATGCGTGGCTTCATGTAGCTTTGTCATGCATCATGCTTGGTTGAGCATCATGTCTTGTTCATGTGTGGTGTGTTTACCATGTTGTGTGCTTCTTCTCGATAGTTCCTGTTGCGTTGTGATCGTGAGGATTCGTTCGTCTACGCTTGGTTCGGCTTCATCCGTTCGTCTTCTTCATGGACTCGTTCTTCTTCCTTGCGGGATTTTAGGCAAGATGACCGCTACCCTGGATCTCACTACTATCATTGCCATGCTAGTTGCTTCGTTCTATCGCTTTGCTGCGCTACCTATCATCTGTTTATCAAGCCATCCCAAATTGCCATGAACCTCTAACCTTTGACACCTTTCCTATGCAAACCATTGTTTGGCTATGTTACCGCTTTTGCTCAGCCCCTCTTATAGCGTTGCTAGTTGCAGGTGAAGTTGAAGATTTCTCCATGGTGAACAGGATTTTGGTTGGGATATCACAATATCTCTTATATTATTAATGCATCTATATATTTGGTAAAGGGTGGAAGGCTTGGCCTTTTGCCTGGTGTTTTGTTCCACTCTTGCCACCCTAGTTTCCGTCATACCGGTGTTATGTTCCCGGATTTTGCGTTCCTTACGCGGTCGGGTGATTTATGGGACCCCCTTGACAGTTCGCTTTGAATAAAACTCCTCCAGCAAGGCCCAACCTTGGTTTTACCATTTGCCTCACCACCACCTATCCCTTTCCCTTGGGT
>NC_041386.1:697453379-697474702 GCF_002162155.2 Triticum dicoccoides | reverse complement strand
TTGTCTAAGTGTTGGTCCGAACCGAGCGATGTCCGGCGCCCCCTGGGCAACCAGGGTCTATGCCAACCCGACGTCTTGCTCATCCGGTGTGCCCTGAGAACGAGATATGTGCAGCTCCTATCGGGATTTGTCGGCGCATCGGGCGGCTTTGCTGGTCTTGTTTTACCATTGTCGAAATGTCCGAGTCTGATCGGGTCTTCCTGGGAGAAGGTCTATTCCTTCGTTGATCGCGAGAGCTTGTCATGGGCTAAGTTGGGACACCCCTGCAGGGTATAATCTTTCGAAAGCCGTGCCTGCGGTTATAGGCAGATGAGAATTTGTTAATGTCCGGTTGTAGATAACTTGACACCAGATCCGAATTAAAACGCATCAACCGCGTGTGTAGCCGTGATGGTCTCTTCTCGGCGGAGTCCGGGAAGTGAACACGGTTTCTGGGTTATGTTTGACGTAAGTAGGAGTTCAGGATCACTTCTTGATCATTGCTAGTTTCACGACCGTTCCGCTTGTTTCTCTTCTCGCTCTTATTTGCGTATGTTAGCCACCATATATGCTTAGTCGCTGCTGCAGCCTCACCACTTTACCCCTTCCTTTCCCTTTAAGCTTTGCTAGTCTTGATACCCATGGTAATGGGATTGCTGAGTCCTCGTGGCTCACAGATTACTACAACAACAGTTGCAGGTACAGGTTATGCGATGATCATGACGCGAGAGCGATGCTTGCTTGCGTTGAGTTCTTCTTCTGCTTCTTCTTCGATCAGGGGATAGGTTCCAGGTCGGCAGCCTGGGCTAGCAGGGTGGATGTCGTTTGAGTTCCTGTTTGTGTTCATCCATAGTCGGATGGTGCTCTTATGTATTGTGATATTGTATTCGTGTGGCATTGTATGCCTTATGTAAGGATCCCCATATATTATGTAATGTTGATGTAATGATATCCACCTTGCAAAAGCGTTTCAATATGCGGGTCTATCCTTGGAGGGACCTTCGAGTTCCTTTTGGATAGGGTCGCATATTGGGCGTGACATGACTCTAGTAAACCCTTTGGGCGTTGATCACATGACGATGTGAACAATGGGTATTAATCACATACAGATGTGAATATTGGTGTTAAATCACATGGTGATGTGAACTAGATTAGTGACTCTAGTGCAAGTGGGAGACTGAAGGAAATATGCCCTAGAGGCAATAATAAAGTTATTATTTATTTCCTTATTTCATGATAAATGTTTATTATTCATGCTAGAATTGTATTAACCGGAAACATAATACATGTGTGAATACATAGACAAACATAGTGTCACTAGTATGCCTCTACTTGACTAGCTCGTGAATCAAAGATGGTTAAGTTTCCTAGCCATGGACAAAAGAGTTGTCATTTGATTAACGGGATCACATCATTAGGAGAATGATGTGATTGACTTGACCCATTCCGTTAGCTTAGCACATGATCGTTTAGTATGTTGCTACTGCTTTCTTCATAACTTATACATGTTCCTGTGACTATGAGATTATGCAACTCCCATTTACCAGAGGAACACTTTGTGTGCTACCAAACGTCACAACGTAACTGGGTGATTATAAAGGTGCTCTACAGGTGTCTCCGAAGGTACATGTTGGGTTGGCGTATTTCGAGATTAGGTTTGGTCACTCCGATTGTCGGAGAGGTATCTCTGGGCCCTCTCGGTAATACACATCACTTAAGCCTTGCAAGCATTGCAACTAATGAGTTAGTTGTGGGATGATGTATTACGGAACGAGTAAAGAGACTTGCCGGTAACGAGATTAAACTAGGTATTGGATACCGACGATCGAATCTCGGGCAAGTAACATACCGATGACAAAGGGAACAACGTATGTTGTTATGCGGTTTGACCGATAAAGATCTTCGTAGAATATGTAGGAGCCAATATGAACATCCAGGTTCCACTATTGGTTATTGACCGGAAACAGTTCTAGGTCATGTCTACATAGTTCTCGAACCCGTAGGGTCCGCACGCTTAAGATTACGATGACAGTTATATTATGAGTTTATGAGTTTTGATGTACCAAAGGAGTTCGGAGTCCCGGATGAGATCGGGGACATAACGAGGAGTCTCGAAATGGTCGAGACGTAAAGATCGATATATTGGACGACTATATTCGGACTTCGGAAAGGTTCCGAGTGATTCGGGTATTTTTCGGAGTACCGGAGATTTACGGGAATTCGCCGGGAGAAGTATTGGGCCTTATTGGGCCATACGAGAAAGAGAGAGGGGCTGCCTAGGGCAGGCCGCGCGCCCCCCCAAGGCCTAGTCCGAATTGGACTAGGGGGAGGGGCCGCACCCCCTCCTTCCTTCCCTTCTCTCTTCCCTTTCCTTCTCTCCTACTCCTACTACATGGAAGGTCTCCTAGTTGGACTAGGAAAGGAGGGTGTCCTGCTCCAGGTGGGAGGAGGACTCCTCCCTGGCGCGCCCTCCCTTGGCCGGCCGCCTCCTCCTCCCTTGCTCCTTTATATACGGGGACAGGGGGGAACCCCATGACACACAAGTTGATCTACGGATCGTTCCTTAGCCGTGTGCGGTGCCCCCCTCCACCATATTCCACCTCGATCATATCGTCGCGGAGTTTAGGCGAAGCCCTGCGCCGGTAGAACATCATCATCGTCACCACGCCGTCGTGCTGACGGAACTCATCCCCGACGCTTTGCTGGATTGGAGCCCGGGGAACGTCATCGAGCTGAACGTGTGCTGAACACGGAGGTGCCGTACGTTCGGTGCTTGGATCGGTCGGATCGTGAAGACGTACGACTACATCAACCGCGTTGTCATAACGCTTCCGCTTTACGGTCTACGAGGGTACGTGGACAACACTCTCCCCTCTCGTTGCTATGCCATCACCATGATCTTGCGTGTGCGTAGGATTTTTTTTTTGAAATTACTACGTTACCCAACATTCATCTCACCAGAGTCCTGATGGACGGCGGTAGCAGCCTAAATCTGCTTTATCAGGACACGGTGCGCAAAATGGGCATAGACCCCTCAAGGATTAAACCTACCAAGACGACCTTTAAAGGCGTCATACCTGGTGTAGAAGCCAATTGTACAGGCTTAGTTACACTGGAAGTGGTCTTCGGATCCCCGGATAACTTCCGAAGCGAGGAGTTAATCTTCGACATAGTCCCGTTTCGCAGCGGCTATCATGCCTTGCTCGGACGTACCGCGTTCGCAAAGTTCAACGCGATGCCGCACTACGCGTACCTCAAGCTCAAGATGCCAGGCCCTAGAGGAGTCATCACGGTCAACGGAAACACTGAACGCTCCCTCCGAACGGAGGAACATACAGCGGCTCTCGCGGCAGAAGTACAAAGCAGCCTTTTAAGGCAATTCTCGAGTCCGGCTGCTAAGCGGCCGGACACAGCTAAGCGTGCCCGGAGTAACCTACAACACGACCACCTGGAACGTTCCGAGCACGCGTAGCAGTGCGGCCCCAACCCCAGCCCCTGTAAAACATTAAGACAGACCCTTCGCGTACTCCATTACGCTCTGAAGATACCATGGGCATGGGGCAAGGGGCTCGACCACGATAATCCCAGACTGCGGCTCAACCGCACCAGGGGCTCTTAAGTGTGTCGTTTCTTTTTCTTTTCCTTTTTTTACCTACAGGACTCCGTTCGTCAGAGATCCTGTCCGGCAGCAGACATGCCGAACCCACGATACAGCAGCCAGGGAAGGAGAAAGGCTACAACGAAAATCCAGGTGGTCTCCATCATGAGCATTAAATCTGTTTTATGCATTATTCCGTAGCCTACCCCTGGAGGGGGACATGTTAAACAATCCCATCCCTTACTTACCGCACCACTTGTATCGTCCTGCACTTACAGCAGTTTTTATTGAATAAAGCAATGCAGCACATTTTTGCTTCCAATTGCATTTCTTTCTTACACATATATTCATCTATGACATGTTGCATCCGTACGTTTTGGTACGGCTAAACAGACCAGGGGCTTATGTTTCCCGCGTTATGGTGTGATAAGTCCGCACACTTTCACAAGTGCGGCACCCCGAACTTATAGCATTATATGCATCAGCTCCGAATCATGTTCTTGGGTCAATAGTTGGGTTTGCCCGGCTCCCATGTTTTGGTACCTTACATTCCGTTTTATCGGCTAAGGTAGCACTGGGAGAACCACTGCGATTGCGCCCCAGTTGAGCTGGGTTAACGCCTCAGTGGAGAAAGCTAAAACTGACCGTCATGATAAGGCGAGAGCTGGTTGCTGTTTGAGAGGTTCTTTGCGAGTCCCTAAAGACTTATTCCGCTTCGAGCGAGGAGCCGGATTCTGTCCGGCCAAGGCGTGGATAGCGCCCCAAATTCGTCCTTCCGAAAACTAGGGGCTTCGCCGAAATTTAAAATTATAGAATTCTATGGCTAAGTGAGAGTGTTCAAGCATTATATGTCCGGTTGCCTTGTTCGTTGTGTTGAGCGCCTCCCTAGATGGACCCAAAAATGGGAACAAGAGCGCTCGAGTTTATCCCGAACACCCCAGCACTCATGGCATGGGGGCTGAAGCCGACGACTTGCCATCTCTCAGATTTGATAAACAGCCGCACAGAAGGTAATATTTTAAATTAACAAGCATTGCTTAGCGCATATGAACCAAGTTTTCAGCGCACAGGATAACAAAATGCGAGTCTACTCAAATATTACATCTTTGGAGCACTCACCCGCAATAGTGCGGGTGCCCTTCAGCACACTCTTATAATACATCTCGGACGTACGATACTCTTTGCCCTCTGGTGGTGGGTCCGTCACAAGATTCTGGGCATCCATCTTGCCCCAGTGCACCTTTGCGCGGGCAAGGGCCCGACGGGCACCTTCAATACAGGCAGAGTGCTTGATGACTTCAACCCACGGGCACGCATCCACCAGCCGCCGCACCAGGCCGAAGTAGCTCCCAGGCATGGCCTCCTTAGGCCACAACCGAACTATGAGGCCCTTCATGGCCTGTTCAGCCGCCTTGTGGAGCTCGACCAGCTGCTTCAGCTGGTCGCTAAGGGGCACCGGATGTCCAGCCTCAGCATACTGAGACCAGAAGACCTTCGCTGTTGAGCTCCCCTCCTCGGCCCGGTAGAATGCGACAGCATCCGACACGCTGCGGGGAAGATCTGCGAACGCTCCTGGAGAGCTCCGAATTCGGGTAAGCGACAGGTAATTAACACTCACATGCTTACTTTGCATGAAAAATGCCTTACCCGCTGCTATTTTCTTCACCGCCTCTATCTCCTGGAGGGCCTTGTAGGCTTCGGCCTTAGCGGCTTTCGCACTCTCAAGAGCCGTTGCAAGCTCAGACTCTCGAGTCTTCGAGTCACGCTCCAGGCTCTCATATTTCCTCACGAGATCCTAGAGCTCTTGCTGTACCTCCGCCACCCGCGCCTCCTGTTTCTCTCGCTCGGTGCGCTCCGCAGCCGCATTGCGTTCGGCCGCGGCCACCGCCTCCTTCAGGGTCGCCACCTCGTTAGTGGCCCCCTGCAATACCCCAGTTATCCTTGTCATTTTTCTTGCAACCAAATCCTTTTCTGTAAGGTACAATTTTCATAAGGTATTACCCACCTTCTTTTTTCTCGAGCTGCTTCTTGGCATGGCCGAGCTCGTTCTCGGACCGCTCGAGGTTTTCCTTCAAAGTTTTGACCTCCGCAGTCAGTGCGGCAGAGGTCAGCAGCACAGCCTGCAATCCCATATTGACATATTTTCATGACTCCTGCGTTTATCTTTCTAAAGATCCTCAGTCCAGCTTTTCTTTCCGAACACCGAACCAAGCATCAGGGGCTACTGTCTATGCGGTACCATTTTACATATATTGAAATTCTTACCTCAAAGCCTGTTAGAAGGCTGCTGCAGGCTTCGGTCAGTCCGCTCTTGGCGAGCTGAACCTTCTGAATCACCGCACTCATAATAGTGCGGTGTTCCTCTTCGATGGAGGCACTGTTGAGCGCCTCCAGCAAATTATCCGGCACCTCCGGTTGGACGGAGGCAGCCGGCGTCGCGGTCTTGCCCTTCTTACAAAGGGGTCACCCGCCGGACTCCGGAGCCACTATGGGTTCCGGGGCTGAGTCCGGTGCAAAGTCCGGGAGGTTGTCCTGCGACACCTCCGGGGCCCTCTCCTCCTGGTAGGTCCTTTCCTGGGATCCCACCTCGGCATCGCCCGCATCACGGGGGGTGGAGGCAATCGGAAGAGAATCCATATCCGACGCCCCTAAGGACCCGCTCGACGAAGTGGGAAGATCATCCTTAGGCGGACTTTAGAAAGACATAATGTGGCGGAAAACGAAAACCTTGAAGTTATTCGGGAGTCCGGATACTTACGATCTCGCCAGAGGCTTGGCCCTTGGAGGCCAGTCCTCGTCGTCGTCACTGGCGTTGGCGGAACAGTCCGGGGGAAGAGTTTTTCCCCTCTTGGACCCTTCGGCCTCCCTTGTTGGGGAGGCCTTCCTTTTCTTCCCTCCCCCCGCTGGGGGAGAGGCTTTCTTCTTCTCCTCCTCGCCTTGGTGGGAGGAGTCGGCCTCGGATTCATCGTCCGATAGCACCTGAAAACGGGAACTCCTCCGAGGCCCCGTGGCCTTCTTCTTGGCCTTCTTCTCCGGCACCACGTGGGGTGCCGGAGCCAGCAGCCCCGTTATGCGGGCGTCAGCTGGGTCCTCTGGCAATGGGGCCTGACAGATAGCCTGTGTGGCCTTCTTCAGCTAGTCCTGTCAAAGGAAAGGGAGTTTAGATCCCGCATAGAGTCAAACTATAAATAACAAGCATCCCGTAAAGGACAATATCACTTACCTCGTCAGCTGGACGCTGCGAGCTGAATCCGCGATCTTCGGTAGCGGATGCGGGAGCCTCGGCGCCCTTGAACAGCACCTTCCAGACCTCTTCGTACGTAGTGTTGAAGAGCCCATTCAAAGTCTGGTGCTACGCCGGATCGAACTCCCACATATTGAAGCCCCGTCGTTGGCACAGGAGAATCTGGCGGATGAGCATGACCTGGACTACGTTGACAAGCTTGAGCTTCTTGTCCACCAGCTTTTGGACGCAGGCTTGGAGTCCGGTCAGCTCCTCCGAATCGCCCCATATCCGGCCGCTCTCTTTCCATGAGGTGAGCCGTGTGGGGATGCCGGATCTGAATTCGGGGGCCGCTGCCCAATCAGGGTCACGCGGCTCAGTGATGTAGAACCATCCCGATTGCCACCCCTTAATGGTTTCCACGAAAGTACCCTCCAGCCACGTAACGTGGGACATCCTGCCCACCATGGCGCCTCCGCACTCCGCTTGGCTGCCCTTCACAACCTTCGGCTTGACACTGAAGGTCTTGAGCCACAAGCCGAAGTAGGGCTGGATGCAGAGGAAGGACTCGCACACGACGATAAATGCCGAGATGTTGAGGATAAAATTCGGGGCCAGATCATGGAAATCTAGGCCGTAGTAGAACATGAGCCCCCGGACAAAGGGATGAAGTGGGAAGCCCAGTCCACGGAGGAAATGGGGAAGGAATACTACCCTCTCATGGGGCCTAGGGGTGGGGATGAGCTCTCCCTCGTCGGGGAGCCGATGCGCGATGTCGCTGGACAAGTATCCGGCGCTGCGCAGCTTCTGAATATGCCCCTCCGTGACGGAGGAGGCCATCCACTTGCCTCCCCCTCCGGACATATTTGGAGAAGGTTGAGGTGAGATGTGCGGGCTTGGGCGCTAGAGCTCGAGTTCGCAGAGATGGATAAGCCAAGGAGGAAGAAGGCGCAGGTAAAAAGGTTGGATCTTTATCCCCTTATATGGGCGGACAGAAACACGCGTCCCCACCGGCCTGGTAAAACTCGCTTATCCCCCAAGCGTCGCGATTGATGGCGCGGTTGGGTTACCCACGTCCGTATTGATGGGAATCCCGGAATAAGGGGAACACGATCTCTGCTTCGATAAGACGTGCCAAGGAAACCGCCTCGCTAAACGCGCTAAGATGGAACAATAAAAACAATTTGAAGGCTTGGTAGTGGTGTGACATTACGCCACAAAATACGTCAGCAGATTGAACTTGTGTAATATTATTCTCTCTACGGTTGTACATGGAATTTATTTTGCAGAGCCGGACACTATCCTGTTGTTCACAATCTTCTATAAATTATTCGGAGGAGGAACCCGCCTTGCAACGCCGAAGACAACATGCGCCGGACTCGTCGTCATTGAAGCCTGGTTCAGGGGCTACTGAGGGAGTCCCGGACTAGGAGGTATCCGGATAGTCGAACTACCATCATCGGCCGGACTCCAAGACTATGAAGATACAAGATTGAAGACTTCGTCCCGTGTCCGGATGGGACTTTCCTTGGCATGGAAGGCAAGCTTGGCGATACGAATATGTAGATCTCCTACCATTGTAACCGATCTGTGTAACCCTAGCCCTCTCCAGTGTCTATATAAACCGGATGGCTTTAGTCCATAGGACGAACAACAGTCATACCATAGGCTAGCTTCTAGGGTTTAGCCTCCTTGATCTCGTGGTAGATCTACTCTTGTAACCCACATCATCAATATTAATCAAGCAGGACGTAGGGTTTTACCTCCATCAAGAGGGTCCGAATCTGGGTAAAAACATCGTGTCCCTCGTCTCCTGTTCCCATCCGCCTAGACGCACAGTTCGGGACCCCCTATCCGAGATCCGCCGGTTTTGACACCGACAGCGGGTACCTCGAGTTTGCAATGTAAGACTGACAAGAGGTTTTGCGTAGTCAGAGAGAGCACAAGATGATGATGGATTGTTCATGTGGAAGTTTTGTACACCTCTTTCATGATCATTGCTATTATTAAACCTTGCAGAGAGCACACTGCCTGCATTGAGCATCAAAGTTGAAGAAGAAACTGAATTAACTCCTACTACCAAGGAAAGACTAAAACCAACAAGTAGCAGAATATATAATATGATGTTGATAATAATCGGGTCCAAGTTAACGAGCAGCAAAGATTTGTTACGTAGAAGCATGGATTCTCAGATTAACCTCAGCAGTTGAAGTGGTAAAGATGGAGGAAGCGACTCCGACGACAAGCCGGAGGAGGATGGAGGGGGTCGCCGCTGCTCGTTGATGATGTGGATGGGCTCGTCGGCGGAGTTGGATTGGATCTGGGCGGCGGCGGCTGGCAAAGGAGAGACGCCGAGTAGTGACAGGATATACATGACGGGAAGGAGAGGGGATTGGGCCGTGAAGCGGGCTGAAACACATTGCTCGCCATAACTTCACCATGCACTTTTTTTTTCTGATTGTTTTTTCTTTTCTTGTTTCTTTCTCTCTCTCCAGTCTTTTTTTTTGTTCAACAGTCTCTCTATTTTTGTTCAATTTTTATTCCTTAGTGATTACGGAATTCTCTGGTCTCTTGTTCCTTATAAAAGAAAAAGGAAAAGGTGTTGAAATTTTATTTGCCCAAACAAGCAAAAGCCAATCGGTGTGTACAGGAGGCTTTTACAGACATCAGAAGTAAACCGAAGCCAATCTGTCCAAGAAATAACAAGGTTTTCAGAGGGGAGAGCCCATATTTTCACAAGTGGTAGCAAACATATTTAAAGACATTATAACTGCGCAGTTTTCCTGCCCTCCCAAGCCATCAGCGTCCCCAGCCGTTCGATCGTCACTTTTGAGCATTTTCGCTCGTACGATTGGCTGTGACCTACCAACAATCGATAACCGTGTTGGGCTGCTGCTCCGGTGACAAATTTGGGCGTCTACTGTTTAATTGGGCCTTGTGGGCTTAACTGTGTTGTGCATCCACTCGTTCCCCTCACGTCCGCCGCTTGCGATCCCTCTTCTCTAGCGCCGCCGCCATCACTGTCGTTCTCCTGCCTCGCAACCTTCTTGGCGCCGTCCACCTCCCGACCGATCTCCTCTTGATCCCGCGTGGACGCTGCCTTACCCTGCCGCCTTCCGTGTTCCCCTCCAGCTGCTCCTTCTCTTCCGCTCCATCTCTCCGCTCTCCCAGCAACGATGAGATCGAGAGCTGGAGGTCTCCACTCTCCACCGGCATCGCTCGCTATATTGCGCTACGGGCACCTTCCAAGGTATTTAACCCTAGGTTCTTCATGTGTCGCTGCCATTAGGAGTTTAGGACTATCTTCGTTGGTTGGCATTGATGAATTTATTTGCTCTGGCACCCGTTTGTTGTGTTGAGCACGTTTATCAGGCCGCAGCTTCGACAGGAAAAAGGTGCGCTGGTCGCTGGTTGCTTCACAGAGGACGAGCGGATCGGTCGGTGCTGCCGATGGATACAGAGGAGCGGATCGGTCATTGGTGCCAGAGGGGATCGAGGTACGCGTGATGCGGGCGCCGCGGTCGATCGGTCGAGCCGACGCACGTGCGCTGCGGGCGATCGTCGGTTAAGGGATCCAGCCGACGCACGCATAGCGGGTGACTCGGGGGTGCTCGATCCAGCCGACGTCGTCGAACGGTCTGCGAGGGAAAAAGGGAAGGGACGGGTGATGAGGGCCGACGCCTCAGCTGATCGAAACTGTTCCGCTGAGACTTGATTGGCGCAATCCTTTCCTCTGCACGACCTTGGATGCACATTCTTCTGGTGACTCTCTATGGCTTGGCCAATGTGCCCTGAATAAGGTATGTTGCCTCTATATGGTTTGCCCAAATTTCTATTGTATCGCATGCACTGTCCTTTTCAGTCTGTCCATATTCTTGTTACATGTTGCTGTTAATACATACTAAATTGCTAATGCTCCGGGTAAAACATATTGGTGATCTGTGCGTTGTCCTACATACAGTGTCCGTCTTTATGTACCACATCACGGTCTGATTATGTTTGGATCATGTTGATACACTGGTCAATCGCTTTGGATGCTCTTGATCTACCGGATGTCTGCACAATATAAGTAATGTGTTTGTCTAATTCTTTTTTTTTGAATTATTGATTTCCATAAGTTCTATATGACCACTAATTATTCATGTTTGTAGGCTCTGCAACATAGAACTTATGTTATTTGCGAGTAGGAAAAGAAGAAACGCAGAGGTGCAATCAGATAGTCAGTTACTCGGGAGCTTGTATACATATTCAAGTCACAGGTGATGTTCTTGCTGGCAGTACTCAACGTATTTGGGCACATCTTGAAGCTCGGTACTGGGAATTTTTTTGTTTGGCAGTTCATAATCTGAAATGGTATTGGACAGGTAATTACTCCACACAGTATCCTTATTCCTTGCACATTTTACCATCCATGTTTTTACGCTGCATGATTGCTGCGATGATTGCAGGCGACAGGCGACGGCGCTCCATCCAGCTGATGTGGGCGAACGGTTTGCAAGGGAGACACGAGGGAATCCAGCCGACGCGTGATGCGGGCTACATGGGGGTCGCTCGATCCAGCCAACGCGGCCGATCGATCCGCGAGGGAGAAAGGAGGGGATCCAGCTAGCCCGTCGTCTCGTTTGAGCGAAACTGTTCCACCAAGATTTCAAGGGCACATTCATTATTCATTTTTCGTGCACATATTCATGGTGGATGATGTGGTCGTCCTCTCCGCTGCCTCGGGGTACAGGTACGTGTACACATGCTGACTCTCCTACCACTTTTCACTCCAGCAGCACCTGGCCGAAGGTGCGCACGGACGTCAGGGAAGTTTTGGTTGAGGACCTCTATTGGAACGTGCTCAGGGCGTGCATCACTTCTGCTGGACAGGCAGCCAACAGTTTCACTGAACAACATCACTTACATTTCAACGGGCTCAGGGTTGTAGAATTCTTTTGCTCAATCATGAGCCATCAATTACCTTGATCTGCCTTATGATCTGTATTTCTATATATGCAGACAAACGAATTCTACAACCATGATTTTTCTTTTAACAATATAATTTTGCATCAAGGAACTAAAATATTCAAATTAAGGCCATCAATCGGAAGCCTTTGAGCTTTCTCTTCCATTACTTAAAAAATAAACATATACAAATATTTGTGAAAATTCCTATCATTTTATTGTTAAAATGGACGGATGCAGCAACGCGCGCCATCAATGATCTAGTATACAAGCAAGAACTCCAGCCAAGGCCGTCCAATGGCTTCAGTGGCTTGTAGAATCTAGATAAGACATTTTTCAAGGTTTTTCAGATAAGGCGTTTCTACAAACTAGTTTTAGCTCTTACATTATAGGGCGCAGTGAGTAGCTTCTTATAGGTAAAAACTGGCGCAACTGGATCTCTTTGGTCCTTGCATCGGCATCCACAAGGATCCTTGCAAATGGCGAGCTGTCAGCAACAATCTACCATCACAAAGGCCTGCGCCAGGGTGACCCAATGTCGTCGTTGCTGTTTGTCCTCGTATCCGTACTGCCGTCAGTAACCAGTTATTCAGCCCCCTCGCTACGAGCTTGCCATCCATCAGGGCGTCATTCTACGCAGATGATGTTGTCATGTTCATCAGACCCTCGAGACATGAGATCACTGTAACCAAGGCCATTTTTGACACCTTTGCTGATGCAAGTGGGCTGACGACGAACTTCCAGAAGAGCAGTATATGGGGCATCCGCTGTGAGGAGATAGACATCGCTACACTTGCTGCCACCCTTCAATGCCCGGTTATAGAGTTCCCCTGCACCTACTTGGGGATGCCGCTAGGTGTCACGAAGCTCAAAAGAATCCATTACTAGCCCATTTTTGACAAGCTGCATAAGAAGACCGGGGGTGGAACAGGCTGCACATGTTGATTTCCGATCGGGTTACTCTGATCAGATCGGTCCTATATGCTATCCCCACATTCTAGTTGTTGGCGATCGACCCGGGTCGGTGGATGGTCAAGAAGATTGACAGGCTCTGTCGTGGGTTCCTCTGGGCCAACAAAGATGAAGCCCCTGCCCCCTGGTGGGAAATGTTTGATAAATTGGAAGCAGGTATGCCTGCCTCGTGCCATGGGAGGCCTAGGCGTGCCTAGCCTAGGATGCAAGAGCTTGGCCCTGAGATGCAGATGGCTTTGGTTATCTTGGATGGATCGGTCCAAGCCATGGATTGGGCTTCCCCTGCCTTTCGACCGGACCGTGTGACAACTTTTCGAGGTGTTGGTGGACTTCTCAATTGGGGATGGCAGGATCACACAATTCTGGACTGACCCATGACTGCGGCATCAAAGTCTATTCACAACTTACCTCGACTTTTTTGGCCAGTGCACCCTCCGGCGCATAACCATTGCCGCGGCTTTGCATAATGACAAGTGGATGAGACATTTCAAGGCCAACACCACTGCTGACACGCTCCTCCAGTCTACAAACCTATGGCACGACCTTCAAGCAGTGCACCTCAATCCGGATCAGCAGGACTCAATCTCATGGAGATGGACGGCCGATGGTGTTTACAGTGCAGCCTCTGCAAACAGAATTCTCTTTGCTGCAACCATCAAGCACGACTTTGCCAAAATGGCCTGGAACTCTGAGGCCCCGCCGAAGTGCCAGTTCTTCGTTTGGCTGGCGATTCAAGGAAGTTGTCTTACGGATAATAACCTTGCCAAGCGTGGGTGGCCACATAACCCAACCTGCTTGCTATGCCAACAAACTCCAGAGACGGCGATGCACATATTGTCGACCTGCCCATTTGCACAAGGGTTGTGGCTTCGAGTGCTTGACTTGTTGACGATGCCGAGCGACATGGCGCCGCTGCCCACAGATGATACCCTCCTGGGCTGGATGACACGCACTTCAGGTAGGCTCACGAAGGACGCCAAAAAACTTGGAGATCGATCAGTGCGCTCATTTGGTGGTCACTATGGAAGGAACGAAACGCCCGTGTCTTCAGCCAACAAGCCTCTACGATCGGTCAGGTTCTTTCCAACATACAGGAGGAAGCAAAGATATGGATCGATGCTGGGAGACGTCGGGTGATAGCACTGATTGAAAGGCCAAGGGAGCCTGATTGAGGGCTAGTTTAGAATCAACAACACCACCACTATTCTATTCCCCAACCCCCAAACTCCGCCACTCTTTGTTTACTTTCTGGTTACCCATTTGTAACCTTTTACTCCTTCTAATCGCAATGAAAGTAGCCAAGCTGCATTTCGTCAAAATAAAATAAAATAATTGGTTCACCACTCTGTAGCCCATCCCTTTTGCCTAGTTTCTTATAAATCTACTACTCCCTCTGTTCATTTTTATAAGACCTTGAAGATATTTCAGACAATGTGCAAAACAACCTATTTTGAGTTGTCTGAAATGACTTACAAAAGTGAACGGAGGGAGTAGTAGGCTGTACAATGCATATATAGTCCCCTTGTACATGAACTCTTTTATAATTAATAACTAATAAAATAAATGCTTCCGGTAGGGTTTTACCCCACTGTACCAAGGTCAAATAAGAGATTTACCAATCTTGGGGCACACTACATTCATGTAATTTGAGATTCAAAAGCACGAGTTTTTACAGATTCACAAAACAATACTCCAAAAAAACACGCTGCATTCCCTTCATGACAGAGAAACAAAAACCAGAGAAATTCAGAACGTGCCTGCATCTTCTTTACATTTTGTGTGCATGCAGCTAAAGAATCAATAGAAGAAGAAATAACTTCTTAGGCCGACCAAACAATTTTTTGCCAGGTCAGCTTCTTACAGTCCGGTCCCATCTGTCAGAAAATGATTAAATGGGCTAAATCACCTGATCAGTGCAATTTACAAAAAGTTTACTGAAAACGCAGTGATTTTTGCACAAAATTAGGGATTAGGTGGTTTTCTGCAATCGATGCCCCAAACGTGGTGGTTTTTTGCAATTCACTCCTCCATAAGAGAGAAACAAAAACCAGAGAAATTCAGACCGTGTGCATCTTCTTTACATTTGTATGCATGCAAGTAAAGAAAAGAAAAAAGTTCATAGAGCGACCAAACCATTGTACATCTCCACTGCTAGGGTTCGGATGAAGATGGTGTTTCCTGATTCTGCGCATTACCAAGTTTAAGACCATTTACCAACTGTTTGATCTGGTCCCTAGTGAGAGTTCCATGCTCGAGAAGGGCGTCGGCTAGCACATTAAGCTCGTTGCGGTGCGCCGTGATAATATTTTCCGCGTTCTTGCGAGCATTGACCAGTAATTCTTTCACCTCCTCATCGACCAGGGCTGTCGCTTGCGAACTCAAGGTCGGCGTCTGCTTCCCATCATTGTTGCCGTAGCAAACAGGGCCGATCCGCTGGCTCATTCCATACTTGGTGACCATGTCTGTCGCCAGCTGAGTCGCCTCTCTTAGACCAGACAGGGCGTCAGAGCTCACCTCGCTCTCTCCAAATATAACCTCCTCGGCTACCTTGCCGCCCATGAGGATGTCCAATTTCGCCAGCATCTTCTTCCTTGAGAATTTATAGGCGTCTTCTTCCTCAGGCATCTGGATCACCATGCCAAGAGAGTTTCCCCTCGGGATAATGGTAGCCTTGTAGATAAGGTGAGCGCCATCCGTGTGGATAGCAACAAGGGCCCTTCCTCCAGTGTAGTATGCAGTCATGTTCCTGCAGTTATCAGGTATCACCGCCGATTTGCGCTCGCTGCCCATCATGATCTTGTCCTTGGAATATTCAATGTGATCCATCGTAACAGCTTCCGACCCATCCTTGGCAGCCTTCAGAGCAGCCTCGTTCACCAAGTTTGTAAGGGCTGCACCGGAGAATCCTGGTGTCCCCCTCGCAATCATCATCAGATCCACACCCTTGGCTTTGACCTGAAAAAATAAGAAGATTTGTAGTGAAAGGCCAAAGTCCTGCATTGAAGATTATGAAGACGCCTTATCCTTCTGGACAGAGTATGTACCTTTGACATACAAGCCTCTAGGATCTGCCGCCGGCCCTCAACATCTGGATTAGGAACCTGAACATGACGGTCAAAACGCCCGGGTCTAATAACGGCTTTATCCAGTGACTGTGGGAAGTTGGTCGCTGCGAGAACAATGATACCGTCATTCTGCTTGAAGCCATCCATCTCAACGAGCAGCTGGTTCAGAGTTTCCCTCGCCCCATTTCTGTCATTTACTTGCCTTTGCCCAGCGATGGTGTCAATCTCATCGATGAATATGATGCAAGGGGATTGCTTCTTTGCTTCACTGAAGAGCTCCCTCACTCTTTTAGGCCCAACACCCACCCACATCTCCTCGAAGTCGCTGCCGCTGCGCGCAAAGAATGGGACGCCAGCTTCGTCAGCGACAGCTCTCGCCAACATGGTTTTCCCTGTGCCTGGTGGGCCAGCAAGCAGAACACCCTTTGGAAGCTTGCCACCAAGGCTCGTGAAATGCTGCAAATTAAGCATGATAGGTTACCAACTTGATCAACATCTAGTCTACAGAAACAAAAAGGAGAACTGAAATGCACCAGGCTGCATACAAGTTTCTTAATTGGTGATGGTGATGTCTCTCACCTTGGGATTCCTTAGGTAGTGAACTAAGTCCTCGAGCTCAGCTTTTGCTTCGTCAACTCCCTTGACACCACGGAATCCCGTGGTTGATTTCATCGACATGCTACCTTTTTTGGCGTCAACGTAACTGGACTTCCTGCTTGAATCTGTGGTCCCTTTGTTCACATCATCAAAGTTACCGCCTTTTCCACTGACATCACTGGGCTTCGCACTTGAATTTGTGGCCGCCTTCTTCAAATCTTCCACGGCTTTGATTATATCATCCAACACTTTGTTCACTTCATCCAAGGTACGGCTTTTTCCAGTGGCCCCCTTACTCGAATCATCCAACACTTTGTTCACTTCATCCAAGGTACGGCCTTTTCCAGTGACCCCCTTGTTCGAATCATCCAACACTTTGATAGAAAAATTACGATATTCTTCATCCGTGCCTAGGTCACCCGATCTGTTAAGCATAGCATAGAGCACAAGGCCAAGATAGGCTGCAGTGGTCCCCATCACAGTCCAAAAAGCTATGTCCAATGTTTTGGACGGGTGGACCGGTTCTGACTTAGCAGTTCCTCCTGGAGAAAACAAGTTGCCAAAAGAATTGCGCGCCGGTTCTGACTTAGCAGTTCCTCTTGGAGAAAACAAATTGCCAAAAAAATTGCGCGCCGGTTCTGACTTAGCAGTTCCTTCTGGAGAAAACAAGTTGCCAAAGAAACTGCGTGCCGGTTCTGACTTAGCAATTTCTTCCGCAGAAAACAAGTTGTAAAATAAATTGTGCGCTTCTTTTTGCGTGGGAAAAGAATAACATACAGTTAGCGAAAGGAATGCGTGAAAAAGAAACGGCGGGTACCTTGAGTTTTCAGCTCAGCACTGATGCGGGCGTTTATGTACTTGGAGAGAGCGAATCACTTATCCCAACCCACGCCGTGCAAGATGTGTCCCAGCCTGTGACACAAGCACGCAGAGAAATTGAGATGGCCTGAGCATATGGTGGTATTCAACAATTATTAATCGCCTAAACTGTGAAGCCCTAGATCTAAAGGGCACCACTCTGAAACGCAGAGATGCGGCAGTGTCGCGGTTTCAGCATCGATGAGCTAGCCTTTTGTTTTTTGAGGGAAATCGATGAGGTAGCTAGCTAGCATCGAGCACATGGGCGAACACCTGGTGTTCCTTGGGGCTTGAAGCCCCAACAAAGATTGGGCGAGATCATTCATGATGGTTGAAGAAGTAACACAAGGAAAGGAAAGGATGGAAATACTACCCTGGATAGGATAGGGCGAGCCGGCATGCCATGAGGGACAGGACACGGACAGGACGACGTGCTGCTGGAGATTTATTCAGCCCAGTGGCTCGAGAGAAAGAAGGAAGGGAATAGCTCGGATTTGTTTGGGATTTGCTGTTCTTTGCGTCGTAGAGTACTCCTACAATTTGTTGTTAATTCCTAGATTCCTACGTACTCCCTCCGTTCGAAAATACTTGTCATCAAAATGGATAAAAAGGGGTGTATCTAGAACTAAAATACGTCTAGATACATCTTCTTTTATCCATTTTGATGACAAGTATTTCCGGACGGAGGGAGTAGATGAGATGGACTGCGCATGCGCAGTAGGAGTAGTATTTAACCGCATCCATGGATGAAACGTGCTTGTTTCTATCTCTGCTCTAATCTGGCTACGAACCCAAGGTAAACAAGGAAGAAACGGGCAGTTTCCCGGCGGCCAAAGAAGGAACGAATCTGAAGAGAAATATATGCCACCTGCTAGGAGGCCGGCCGCTGCCCCTCCCCGGCCGGATCTGGTCTGAGCCGGGGGCCAGTGAGGGAACGGCCGTCACCAGCAGCACCGGCGCTCCGCCGGTCTTCGCCGAGCTCGTCCACCATCCCGCCCAGCCCGCGAGGGTTGGGATGGGCGGCGAGGCTGTCGCTGCCGGGACCTGACTCAAGATTTTGGCACCTCAACTTGACCTCAAGAGGAATGCTTTCGGATCTGTTGTGCACGGGCGTCAATTCCTCACATTTGATTGATTGACGAGTTAAAAAGTCTAAAACTTGCAGGCTTCATGGTTACTTAATTAGAATTGGGATATTTCTGTATTAATAATTTTATCATTCCTTAACTCAGCTCGTTTCAGATCTATACTGTTAGCACTGGGATAGATCATAGATCTGTGCTTCTTGTAGTATATATGACCTTAATTTAAATATGAGTGATGTCCCAGTCATTTTAACTATGATTAGTAATAGCACTTCTGATTTGATGGTGAAATCATTAAACTGATATTGTGCTTTTGTTAACTGTATATTCTAATGCTCACATATGTAATTAATGAATGGATTTCATCCTTACTGATTGATGCTCTCTTTCAATTAATAATACATGCATGCCTTTATGTTCTGTGTTCATTGCCTGATTTTATAATACTTCTGGCCTCTTGCAAATAAATATTATACCTATTTGCACACTGCTGCCTTGGAACAATAATAAAATATGAATAGGTGCTATTTGCTGGCAGTCATTCTCTTTCCAAGATACATAAAAGTTCAAAGACTATCAATGCAAAAATATGAATATGTAAATTTTGTTCTCATTTCTCAGTTTTGGCGCCTCTTGTTGATGCAAGTGCACATGACTGTTATTGAAGACATGGTCTTGTTTTTGGCATGCCCAAGTATTGGGTGATGCTTGGCTGCATGGTTACTGCAGCTCCACTTACACCCTTCCACCAGTACCTACTTGGACACACAAAATATTAGTAGATACAATTGACTTCTGCTTATATTATGTTGCCAGCTTCATCAGTTTTGATCATTGGAATATTGCCTTCATACTATCTAATTTCTGCAGTTAAGATGCTCTTGACTAACCAGAAATGTTCTTTTGAGTTCCATACGTTGAGTAAAACATTTCAATCTGTCATTGCGTTAGCTATATAATTCCGTGATATCATTTCTGTACTGTGATAGTTTCTCATATTTTTGTATTATACTTGTATAGATTATACCTATTTGAAGTCATCAACTGAGATGTTGCAAACATTCCCTCCATGTGTTGCTTCCTTTTTCATGTTTTGCTACTAGATCATTTGCTTGAACTGAGATTGTTGGTGTATTTGTGCTTATAATTATGCTTCTATGTGGTTGTTGTGGCATGACCCAACCAAATAAACATTTGTGCCTTGATCAAGCTCTAAAAGTGTGGTGTTTCCTCTCTTTACAGGAGCTCGGGGCTGAAGAAATTTGAAGAAGCTTGAAGCTCGACAAAGTAAAGAGTAGCTAGTTATAATGTGGTGCTAGTTATGTTGTACAGTGGCCAGCATATCTGGTTGTATAAACACTATGTAAATACTGTAATTTCGTATGATGTACAGTAGTCAACATATTTGGTGCTAATTTTGGCTATCATTTCAATGGTTTCATATGTTCTCTTTCCATTTGAAATATTTTTCATTTTTTTATTATGGAAGTGTGAGAAATAGAAAGGTGACTAGTGGGACAAACGAAAAAGCCAAGTCCCAAAAAGTAGATGGTCTGTAAAAAGGCTGAGACCCAAAACAGAAATGGACTATAAAAGGGTTGAGGGCGAAAAAATTGGACTATAAGAGGCAATGGCCCTGAAATTAAAAAGGCTGAATAGTTGGGCCAGGCCCATATAGCTGACAAAATTAATAAGAAAAATATATATAAATAGGCTGAATTGTTGGGCTCGGCCCATGTAAAACACCGAATCGGATTGGGCTGAATCTTATCAGTGACCTTTTCAATAGGTCACAATTTTGCCATGTCAGATTGCCACGTTGGATCCGACGTGGCCTGGGTAGACAGCCAGTGACCAAAACAAAAGGTCATGGGTTCAACGACCTTCTGTTTTGGTCGTAAACGTCTACGACCTTCTCACAGAGAAGATCGTTAATGTCAGTTTACGACGGTCAGCTTTTGACCTTCTGTTTTTTGTCACAAAAAGGTCACAAATGGAAAACAATGACCATTCAGTGACCAATAGTGGTGGTCATAAGTTGACATATTTCTTGTAGTGAACCCAAGGAATGCGATAAATGTCTCAAATATTGCAGAGGGCCCGAAAAATGCCCTCGACCACGTCGTCGCCGGCGCCGCACCAGTACCTGCCCCGCGCCCGAGCCCCTGCCCGTGGCCCGCCCTCGCCGCCCCCGCCGTCACCGTCGCCAGCCGCCCCTGGTTAATTTTTATTAGATTAACTCTGTTTTTCTTCATTTTTATTAGATTTTTTACATGTTTTTAGATTTTCATATATTTATGTATGTACTTTTTAGATATATGTATTTGTTTATGTCTGTTCATATATGTATGTATGTATTTTTACATGTTGTTTGTATGTATGTATGTATTTTTTCAATTGTAATGATGTTTTAATGTATACATATATACAAGTTAGATTTTTAGATTTTTTTTATCTATATATGTTCTCTGATTTAGTATATTTTAGGTGCGTTTAATTTTTAAATTTTTTTTAAATATCTAGCTAGGAAAGGAAGAAGAAGAAAAAGAATGAGAGGAAAAAGGAAAATAAGAAGAGGAAGAAAGGAGAAGAAGAGGAGAGGAACAAGAGGAGAAATAAATAAGAAGAGAAAAAAATAAGAAAAAGAAGAGGAGAAGAAGAAAGGAATAGAGGAGAAGAAGAGAAAATAGAATATTTTCTTTTTTTTCTTCTTCTTCTCTATTCCTTTCGTCTTCTTCTTTTTTTTCTTCTTTTTTTTCTTCGATCGCTTCTCTTCTATTCCTTTCTTCTTCTCCTCCTTTTATTTCTTCTTTTGTCTTCTTATTTTTTATCGGGTATGTCGTTGTCGATATACCCCCTCCCGATAACTTCAACATGATGGGGGGGGGGGGTCGATATACCCCCTCCCCGATAACATTATTTTTCCACGTATGTATGTCGTCGTTGTCGATATAACCCCCTCCTGGATAACTTCAACATGAGGGGCGGTCGATATATAT
>NC_041386.1:697433885-697453234 GCF_002162155.2 Triticum dicoccoides | reverse complement strand
TCCCCCCTCCCCCTGACCCTATTGCTCGACCAAAACTCTCGAGGTCACCCAAACCCTAGAAAAAATGATGTTGGTCTCCTACCCCCTCCCGCCGCGCCCCTACTCGATAAACTCTCTCGAGGCCACCCAAATTTACCAAGTTAAAAGAGCCTTTGTCGTCGAGGCCACCCCAAACCCTTGAAGCATTGTCGAGGCCACCCCAAACCCTTGAAGCGTTGCCGAGGCCACCCCAAACCCTAGAGAAGCAGCGTCGAGGCCACTAATATGATTCCTTATTGTGATTAGCTAGCTAGTTCTACATTTGTCACTAATATATCCATCTGTCATGTTTGGATAATAATTGCCATGTTGTAAATATTTGCAGAAACTATGAAGCACCCCCGAGACGAAGCAACAGAAGCGATGTTGGGGGACATAATCGCAAAAGGAAGTGATGTCGTCTTGTCGTTTCTCAATGACACCGATGGTTTGGAAGGATAGGGTGAAGAAGAAGGCTATGATTATGATGGCTCCGGTGACCCATTAATGCCGGTACAAGAAGGAGGCTATGATTATGATGGCTCCAATGACCCAATGCCGGTACAAGAAGGAGACCGTGATGACGGCTCCGGTGACCGAACCTAGTCCGACCAGGTATATATATTAGTTAAGCATGTGCTGACTAGCTAATTGATGTATTCATTGTTTTCGTATGTACACATATTAATTAACTCTCGTCTTTCTTCTTTTTCTAGCCCTCCGGATCGAGCACAACTTCGGTAAAGAGATGAGGCCCTAAGAAAAAGTTGCGCTCGGATGAAAGGTTTGAGATCACAGCAATCGCGCGCGATGGCAAGCCGATTGAACCGTACCGGACAAAGGAAGCATTTGCTAATCAGTGCGGGGTTCTTGGTAGGGACAAGATCCCGATCAGTATCCACCAATGGTTAAAGCCTAAGAAGGAAGACCCTGAGGTGTCTTATGTCTCCAATATGCAGAAAGAAGATCTTTGGACAATGCTTAAGGCAAATTTCACCCTACCACGAGAGGAGGATCCGGAGAAGCTAGTTATAGAGCAATTGATCAAGTCTCATGCTCTTAAGAAGATGGCAGAATAATTCAGAAGGTGGAAGAATGAGCTAAAAATGTTTGTCGACAAAGAAATTACACCAGAATTCACCGATCGATTTGAGAAGATCAGAGATCACTGGCCTGCATTTGTGGCCCACAAGACATCAGACAAGAGTAAGAAGCATCACCATCGCACGGGGTCAGGTGGCTACCTCAAAGCCCGACCGTTGTGGGCCAAGTCTGAGAATGACCTGATTGATAAAGGGGTCATACCAGAGACATTGAACTGGCCCGACCGTTGCTGGACTTGGTTCTTCGGGGTTGGTGGAACCTTGGACCCTGTATCAGGGAAGTGCGTTTGGACGGACGAGCAACTGCGAATACCCGTCACGAGGCTTCAGGAGTATATCGAGGCAGCGCAGCAAGGGACGTTCGTTCCAGACAGAGAGAAGGACGAGCTCACAATGGCCCTCGGGGATCCTGAGCAACCTGGACGGACACGAGGCACGCTAGGCTCCGTACCGTGGAAGGCTGGGTTTCCGGACGCAGGGGGTTACAAATGCCAGGGGAGGAGGAAGAAAGTGGAGCATAGCCAACTGCAGGCGTTGCACGCAAGGGTAGCCGTGATAGAGGAACGAGAAGCAAATCGCAGCAAACAAACTACCGAAGCTTCCCCAGAAGCCACCCCGCCATCTCAGCGGAGAAGCAGTGTGGCTTCCATCGAGCAGCTTTAGCTGGAGCGTGTCTTCATGGCTCCTGCTAGCTACCCCGTGGATGCTATCATGGAGTCTCAACATTGCCACCTTATGACGCCATGGATGAAATTGAAAGTCAAGGTGGCTGTTGGATTTGTTTTACCTACTAAACCTGGCGTAACCTACCACTGCCGGCCGATTCCAGAAGGATATGCTACGGTGATAGTGGATGAAATAATGGAAGTATTTGAGGACCTCGAGCTTGACCACCCTACGGGTGAAGGGGAGATTCGGCTGGGTTCTTCTCTGAAGACTCCATGCCTATGGCGGAAGGAGCTCATTAACCTTCCGGACTGGACGCCTCCGCCTCCTCCTCCTCTTCCGACGAGTCAGGGCACTCCGCCTCGTCCTCCAACGAGTGATCAGGGCAATCAGCCTCCTTCTCCGGCGTGTGGTGGCACTCCTCCTCCTTCTCCGCCTGCGTCGGCGCGCCCCAGCAGCCATCCTCCTCCTTCTCCACCTCGTCAACAAGGGAGGAAGAGACTCGCCGCCCCTCCGGCTGCTCCGGCGCGTCGTCCTTCTCCTCCGCCTCGTAAGAAAGGAAAGACAGCCGCAGCCGCTCCTTCTGCTCCGGTGTCTAGCAGTACAGCCAGAGGCGGGAGACAATACAGATACGGTCCTTCTCTGAAGACTCCAGAGAAGTTACCATACGAGAGGAGCCAGGAGGAAAACACGAAGATCGTGCAATCCGAAGTGAACAACTTCTTTGAAGGGGTGAAAGCAAAGAAACATCCACCTCCGGAGGAGAAGATTGATCCGGTAAAAGCGAAGCGTACTCTGGCTGCCCTGAAGAAACCACCAAAGTCTCCGGCGAAAGGCATCTATGAGCGCATTCTTAAAAAGTCATTTATCAAAGCGGAGCGGTCAGAAAGTACTGTCAGTGATCAAAGGCTAGCAGAATGACGAGCTGGGAAAAAATTGCCCAGCTCGGCCAACAAGCGAACCAATCGTTCCACCCGCTCCAGGTGTCTAGCGTCGTCACTAATGATCTGGGGATGGTGCCCGGTTATAACGACCTTGGAGATTACCTGCCCGACGATGTACATTATAATTTCTTGGAGGTGGACGAACACAGATACGAGTACGAGAAGCCTCTCGTCAAAGATGAAAGATCTCTAACAACGATGATGTGAAGATTCCATGATTGGTACATGGAAACCTGCAGAGAGTCTGAGCGGATGAATACTTTGACACTGAGAGTTAGAGAGGAGCATGACCTCGTTGGAATTGAATTGTTGCATGTTCCATTTGAGGAGTTCTTCGCGTTTTTCAATCAAAAGGCCATCGAAAAATTAACGGTCACTTGTTACTGTCTGTAAGTAGTACTACTTCTGTCATTAAGTCTCTATATATAGGTCAGCTCTTTCATTGCATGTATTTTTAATTATCCTCACTATATTATGCAGATTGAAGATCACCGAATTGAAGAAAAGACAAATCGGTTATATTGGGTTCATTAACACAAATCTCATAGATGCATATATGTTTAATTTCATGCCAAAGATACCGAGGCCAAGCTGCTACAATCGTTTGTATTAAATAAAAACAAACTTATAATACTCTTTCCTTACAACCACAAGTGAGTGTTACTGTCTTGTGCATATTCTGTTTTCCTTATTAGTCGAGGTTATAGTAATGTAACTGATGAGTTATGCATGCGTGCGCAGCTTCCACTATATTCTCCTACAGATTAAGCTTGAGCAGGGACTAGTAACCGTCTTAGACTCGAGACCAAAAGATCCCAAGGAGTATGCGGACATGACTGAAATTCTAGAGAAGTAAGTTAAATCGATCATTATCGCACCATATCGGCAACTTCAATTTGTTCATTTCCTGATATCAAGTAATTGTTTTTTTGTCTTGCAGGGTTTGGAAAAAATTCACCTCAAAAACTCCGGGACAGCCGAAGAAGCTGCAGTTTGAACAGCCGAAAGTAAGTACTATAGTAGCATGTTCCGCGCATCTCCTAGTGATTGAAGCGCTATTTTAATCAATACCATTTAGCATGATTACTTATCAGTTTGATTGACCTCTATTTGTTGTAAAGTGGTTGTGGCAGAATCCAGGACGAATTACTGTGGATACTACATTAGCGAGTCCATCCGCCACATGACGTGTGAGCGGGGCTACTCTGATAAACAATATGAAGTGCGTACATAATAATATTCATAATTTTATTTTATTACTATCATTTGTGTTGAGTTTCATTTATTCATATATATGTATTGACCCCGTTTTTCAAATTAGATATTTCGGATGCGGGATGAACTTCTAGCACCAGATTGTATGCGAGCAATTCAAGAGGAATTGGTGGCATTCTTTCTTGACCACGTGATGGATAAAGACGGAGAATACCATGTGGACCCTGAGTTCATATGGAATTAGGAGAGACTAATTATATTGTAGAGATAATTATATTGTATATATGTAGAACTTGTTGTTCGACCAATCTCTCAGAGAAGGAGAGGTGGTCGATATCACTTCTCTCTGTATGCATATGTTCATGACGATCTTCTGTTTCCTTCATTTGCTTACTAGCTAGCGTGTCTAGTCCTCTCTATACATATAGTACGTAGCGTCGACCAAGCACGGAGATAAGAGGGCACTTCTCTCTATTAACTAGCTAGCTAACACAATATATGAAACACCTAAATTAACCCCCAAAACCCCATAAACCCCCTCCCCCCTTTCAAAAAAGAAAAAGAAAAACCCCAACCCCTGAAATGCGGACGCGTGGATGTCTATTGGTCCCGGTTGGTGCCACCAACCGGGACTAAAGGGCCTCCTGCTTAGGCTCGCCGCACTGGCCACGTGGAGGCCAATCTGTCCCGGTTTATGTAAGAACCGGGACTAAAGGTCTAAGGCATTAGTAACGACACTTTAGTCCCGGTTCGAAAACCGGGACAAATGGCCCTTACGAACCGGGACAATAGGCCTTTCTTCTACTAGTGCTTGCTGCTTTAAGATTCGGATTGCCAGGTGTCGTGCTTGGAGTAGGGTCTCCAGTTCTGATGCGTACCACCTGGGTCGTATTCGTATAGCATTATTTTCCGGCCTTCACCCTTTCTGACGTGCGAGACAAGTGATTTTGGTGCACTAGTGAATTGATTCAGCTTAAGTTCCTTGTGGAGCTTAGCAGTCATGCCAGCTCAGCTTTGTTCAGGAGGCACATACCACCGAACCAATCCGTAGAACCCAAGAATAAGTGTTTGCTAATGTCCTGATGTCTCCGGGTCCCGAGCTAAGTCCATAAATATCTCTCTGGTTCTTCGATGGTATACTCTCTCCTTTTGTGGTTCCACCTATCGGATGTGCTAACATATATGCCCAGTAGGAAAATCACTAGTTAGAACCCGTGGATGGAGGAACAACATATTTGGGGAGTAAAGGAATGGTATATATAAAGGGAGAGGTGGACAGAGAACAGTACTCACACATGTGTGAAAGTTTGGTGGAGTTTTCATTCCTTCTCCAGGAGATAAATGCTCGCGTCGTGCTGTAACCTATTGGTGTCATCCTTTATATGCTGGTAACTTGGTTTCGGAGGAATGTTTCAGATCTAATTATCAGTACAGAAAATGGCTTCATTGTTGTGTGGACTGTTGACTCATTGGACATTTTTTACCTCCATGTTTTGGCACTTTTGTACATCGCCTCTACAATTATATATTTCTTCAACGTGTTTTCTCCCTCTTGACTCTCGTACAATGTTGTTTTTTGTTTCAGTTCATAAAAGAAGAATGTACTCCGACAATAAGACTCGCTTAACTTGTCTGTAATTTATACTTTGGCATGGAGTTATCTTCAAATTGATCTATATTATACTTGTTTTACCGTAAGATGTTGATGGGCCCCAAATGCACTAGACAGCCTAGTTTGCATTATTCCTAGTTGTCCCAAATGCACTAGGCGGCCTAACCATCTGTACTGAAAATGATGAATAACACAAGGCTGAAACATGCATTATGGAAACAATAGGAAGATTTGCATCTTTGGACGATGGGAGTTAATAGGCCACACTCCGAAATCACTAATTAAGGAGTACTCCTTGCGAAGATCACTCCAACTTCCCCAGATTGCGACAAGTGGCGCGCTGCATGTGCGCCACTTGTCGCAACCTGGGAGTTTTCCCTTTTTTTTCGTAGATCCGTTTAGTCAAAATGTTTTATCTCTTAAACCGTGCGTCCAAATTTCGAACTGTTTTCGCCATTGGATTCCTCGCGTCGAGATCTTCAAAACTAGATCCCATGTTGATAGGTTTTTGTTGGAAATATGCCCTAGAGGCAATAATAAAAGTGTTATTATTATATTTCTTAGTTCATGATAATAGTCTTTTATTCATGCTATAACTGCATTATCCGGAAATCGTAATACACGTGTGAATACATAGATCACAATATGTCCCTGGTGAGCCTCTAGTTGACTAGCTCGTTGTGATCAACAGATAGTCATGGTTTCCTGGCTATGGACATTGGATGTCGTTGATAACGGGATCACATCATTAGGAGAATGATGTGATGGACAAGACCCAATCCTAAGCCTAGCACAAAAGATCGTGTAGTTCATTTGCTAGAGCTTTGCCAATGTCAAGTATCTCTTCCTTCGACCATGAGAGCGTGTAACTCCTGGATACCGTAGGAGTGCTTTGGGTGTATCAAACGTCACAACGTAACTGGGTGACTATAAAGGTGCACTACAGGTATCTCCGAAAGTATCTATTGTTTTATGCGGATCGAGACTGGAATTTGTCACTCCGTGTAAACGGAGAGGTATCTCTGGGCCCACTCGGTAGGACATCATCATATGCGCAATGTGACCAAGGAGTTGATCACGGGATGATGTGTTACGGAACGAGTAAAGTGACTTGTCGGTAACGAGATTGAACAAGGTATTGGATACCGACGATCGAGTCTCGGGCAAGTAACATACCGATAGATAAAGGGAATTGAATACGGGATTGATTAAGTCCTTGACATCGTGGTTCATCCGATGAGATCATCGTGGAACATGTGGGAGCCATCATGGGTATCCAGATCCCGCTGTTGGTTATTGACCGGAGAGCGTCTCGGTCATGTCTGCATGTCTCCCGAACCCGTAGGGTCTACACACTTAAGGTTCGGTGACGCTAGGGTTATAAAGGAAGCTTGTATGTGGTTACCGAATGTTGTTAGGAGTCCCGGATGAGATCCCGGACGTCACGAGGAGTTCCGGAATGGTCCGGAGGTAAAGATTTATATATGGGAAGTCCTGTTTTGGACACCGGAAGAGTTTCGGGGTTTATCGGTAATGTACCGGGACCACCGGGAGGGTCCCGGGGGTCCACCAAGTGGGGCCACCTGCCCCAGAAAGTTGTGTGGGCCAAGTGTGGGAGGGGACCAGCCCCTAGAAGGGCTGGTGCGCCCCCCACAAGGGGTCCAAGGCGCAAGAGAGAGTGGGAGGGGGCAAACCCTAGTCCAGATGGGCCTTAACGCCCATATTGGTGCGCCTCCCTCTCCTCTCCCCCTCTTGGCCGCCTCCCCAAGCCCCATCTAGGGCTGGCCGCACCCCTTGGGGGGGAAACCCTAGATGGGGGCGCAGCCCTCTCCCTCCCCTATATAAATAGAGGCCTGGGGCTGCCCATAACAGATGAGAACCTCTCCTCTCTTGGTGCAGCCCTGCCTCTCCTCCTCCTCCTCTCCCTTGGTGCTTGGCGAAGCCCTGCGGGATTGCCATGCTCCTCCATCACCACCACGCCGTTGTGCTGCTGCTGGATGGAGTCTTCCTCAACCTCTCCCTCTCTCCTTGCTGGATCAAGGCGTGGGAGACGTCATCGGGCTGTACGTGTGTTGAACGCGGAGGTGCCGTGCGTTCGACACTTGATCATCGGTGGTTTGAATCACGACGAGTACGACTTCATCAACCCCGTTCACTTGAACGCTTCCGCTTAGCGATCTACAAGGGTATGTAGATGCACTCTCCTTCCCCTCGTTGCTAGTTTCTCCATAGATAGATCTTGGTGATACGTAGGAAAATTTTGAATTTATGCTACGTTCCCCAATAGTGGCATCATGAGCTAGGTCTATTGCGTAGATTCTTTGCACGAGTAGAACACAAAGTAGTTGTGGGCGTTGATGTTGTTCAATATGCTTACCGTTACTAGTCCAATCTTGTTTCGACGGTATTGTGGGATGAAGCGGCCCGGACCGACCTTACACGTACTCTTACGTGAGACAGGTTCCACCGATTGACATGCACTTAGTGCATAAGGTGGCTAGCGGGTGCCAGTCTCTCCCACTTTAGTCGGAACGGATTCGATGAAAAGGGTCCTTATGAAGGGTAAATAGCAATTGGCATATCACGTTGTGGTCTTGCGTAGGTAAGAAACGTTCTTGCTAGAAACCCATAGCAGCCACGTAAAACATGCAACAACAATTAGAGGACGTCTAACTTGTTTTTGCAGGGTATGCTATGTGATGTGATATGGCCAAGAGGAATGTGATGAATGATATGTGATGTATGAGATTGATCATGTTCTTGTAATAGGAATCACGACTTGCATGTCGATGAGTATGACAACCGGAAGGAGCCATAGGAGTTGTCTTTATTTATTGTATGACCTGCGTGTCATTGAAAAACGCCATGTAAATTACTTTACTTTATTGCTAAACGCGTTAGCCATAGAAGTAGAAGTAGTCGTTGGCGTGACAACTTCATGAAGACACGATGATGGAGATCATGATGATGGAGATCATGGTGTCATGCCGGTGACGATGATGATCATGGAGCCTCGAAGATGAAGATCAAAAGGAGCAAAATGATATTGGCCATATCATGTCACTATTTGATTGCATGTGATGTTTATCATGTTTATGCATCTTGTTTACTTAGGACGACGGTAGTAAATAAGATGATCCCTTACAAAATTTCAAGAAGTGTTCTCCCCTAACTGTGCACCGTTGCTACAGTTCGTCGCTTCTAAGCACCACGTGATGATCGGGTGTGATGGATTCTTACGTTCACATACAACGGGTGTAAGACTGTTTTACATAGCGAAAACACTTAGGGTTAACTTGACGAGCCTAGCATGTGCAGACATGGCCTCGGAACACGGAGACCGAAAGGTCGAGCATGAGTCGTATAGTAGACACGATTAACATGAAGATGTTCACCGATGATGACTAGTCCGTCTCACGTGATGATCGGACACGGCCTAGTTGACTCGGATCATGTAATCGCTTAGATGACCAGAGGGATGTCTATCTAAGTGGGAGTTCATAAGATGAACTTAATTATCCTGAACATAGTCAAAAGGTTTTTGCAAATTATGTCGTAGCTCGCGTTCTAGTTCCACTATTTAGATATGTTCCTAGAGAAAATATAGTTGAAAGTTGATAGTAGCGATTATGCGATCAGTAGAAAGCTTATGTCCTTAATGCACCGCTCAGTGTGCTGAACCCCAAACGTCGTCTGTGGATGTTGCGAACATCGGACATACACGTTTTGATAGCTACGTGATAGTTCAGTTAAACGGTTTAGAGTTGAGGCACCAAAGACATTTTCAAAACGTCGCGGAACATATGAGATGTTTCGAGGGCTGAAATTGGGATTTCAGGCTCGTGCCCACGTCAAGAGGTATAAGACCTCCGACGATTTTCTTAGCCTGCAAACTAAGGGAGAAAAGCTCAATCGTTGAGCTTGTGCTCAGATTGTCTGAGTGCAACAATCACTTGAATCGAGTGGGAGTTGATCTTCCAGATGAGATAGTGATGTTTCTCCAAAGTCATTACCACCAAGCTGCTAGAGCTTTGTGATGAACTATAATAAATCAGGGATAGATATGATGATCCTTGAGATATTCGTGATGTTTGACACCGCGAAAGTAGAAATCAAGAAGGAGAAGCAATTGTTGATGGTTGGTGAAACCACTAGTTTCAAGAAGGGCAAGGGAAAAGAGGGGATACTTCATGAAACAGCAAATCAGCTGCTGCTCTAGTGAAGAAACCCAAGGTTGAACCCAAACCCGAGACTAAGTGCTTCTGTGATAAGGGGAATAGTCACTAGAGCGGAATTACCCTAGATACTTGGTAGATGAGAAGGCTGGCAAGGTCGATAAAAGTATATTGGATATACATTATGTTAATATGTACTTTACTAGTACTCCTAGTAGCACCAGGGTATGAGATACCGGTTCGGTTGCTAAGTGTTAGTAACCCGAAATAAAAGGCTACGGTATAAACGGAGACTAGCTAAAGGAGAGCTGACGATATGTGTTGGAAGTGTTTCCAAGTTTGATGTGATCAAACATCGCACGCTCCCTCTACCATCAAGATTAGTATTAAACCTGAATGGTTTATTGAATCTCGATCGTAGTGATACACATTTTCATGCCAAAAGATATAAGATAGTAATGATAGTACCACTTACTTGTGGCACTGCCATGTAAGTCATAATGGTATAAAACGCATGAAGAAGCTCCATGTTGATGGATCTTTGGACTCACTCGTTTTGAAAAGTTTGAGACATGCGAACCATGTCTATTGGTGTATATGCATGAAGAAACTCCATGCAAATGGACCGTTTGGACTCACTTGATTTTGAATCACTTGAGATATGCAAATCATACCACATGGGCAAGATGACTGAAAAGCCTCGTTTTCAGTAAGATGGAACAAGATAGAAACTTGTTGGAAGTAACACATTTTGATGTGTCCAATCCAATGAGTGCTGAGGCATGCAGTGAATATCGTTATGATCTTACTTCACAGATGATTCGAGTAGATGTTGAGAATATTTACTTGATGAAACACAAGTCTGAATTATTGAATGGTTCAAGTAATTTCAGAGTGAAGTAGAAGATCATTGTGACAAGAGGATAAAATGTCTATGATATGATCATAGAGATGAATATCTGAGTTACGAGTTTTGGCACACAATTAAGACATTGTGGAAATTGTTTCGCAATTAATACCGCCTGGAACACCATAGTGTGATGGTGTGTCCGAACATCATAGTTGCACCCTATTGGATATGGTGCGTACCATGATGTCTCTTATCGAATTACCACTATTGTCCATGGGTTAGGCATTAGAGGCAACCACATTCACTTTAAATAGGGCACCACGTAATTCCGTTGAGATGACACCATGTGAATTATGGTTTAGAGAAACCTAAGTTGTCGTTTCTTAAAGGTTTGGGGCTGTGACGCTTATGTGAAAAAGTTTCAGGATTGATAAGCTCGAACCCAAAGCGGATAAAATGCATCTTCATAGGACACCCAAAACAGTTGGGTATACCTCCTGTCTCAGATCTGAAAGCAACAAGGGATTGTTTCTAGAATCAGGTCCTTTCTCGAGGAAAAGTTTCTCTCGAAAGAATTGAGTGGGAGGATGGTGGAGACTTGATATGGTTATTGAACCATCACTTCAACCAGTGTGTTTCAGGGCACAGGAAATTGTTCATGTGGCACCTACACCAATTAAAGTAGAAGCTTATGATAGTGATCATGAAGTTTCAGATCAAGTCACTGCCGTACCTCGTAGGGTGACAAGGATACGTACTACTTCAGAGTGGTACAGTAATCCTGTCTTGGAAGTCATGTTGCTGGACAACAATGAACCTACGAGCTATGGAGAAGCGATGGTGGGCCCAAATTCCGACAAATGGTTAGAAGCCATAAAATCCGAGATAGGATCCATGTATTAGGACAAAGCATGGACTTTGGTGGACTTGCCCGATGATCGGCAAGCCATTGAGATAAATGGATCTTTAAGAAGAAGACGGACGTGGACGGTAATGTCACTGTCTATGAAGCTCGACTTGTGGCAAAGAGTTTTTCACAAGTTCAAGGAGTTGACTACGATGAGATTTCCTCATCCGTAGCGATGCTTAAGTCCGTCGGAATCATGTTAGCATTAGCTGCATTTATGAAATCTGGCAGGTGGATGACAAAACGAGTTTCCTTACCAAATTTCGTAAGGAAAGTTTGTATGTAATACAATCAGAAAGGTTTATCGATCCTAAGGATGCTAAAAGGTATGCTAGCTCTAGCGATCCTTGCATGGACTGGAGTAAGCATCTCGGAGTTGGAATGTGTACTTTGATAAGATGATCAAAGATTTTGGGTTTGTACGAAGTTTATGAGAAACTTGTATTTCCAAAGAAGTGAGTAGGAGCACTATAGAATTTCTGATGAGTACATGTTGTTGACATATTGTTGATCAGAAATGATGTAGAATTTCTGGAAAGCATATAGGGTTATTTGAAAGTGTTTTTCAATGGAAAACCTGGATTAAGCTACTTGAGCATTGAGCATCAAGATCTATAAGGATAGATCAAAACACTTAATGGTACTTTCAAATGAGCACATACCTTGACATGATCTTGAAAGGTGTTCAAGATGGATCAGTCAAAGAAGGAGTTCTTGCCTGAGTTGTAAGGTATGAAGTTAAGACTTAAAGCTCGACCATGGCAGAATAGAGAGAAAGGACGAAGGTCGTCCCCTATGCTTAAGACATAGGCTCTACAGTATGCTATGCTGTGTACCGCACCTGAAGTGTGCCTTGCCATGAGTTAGTCAAGGGGTACAAGAGTGATCCAAGAATGGATCACAGACAGCGGTCAAAGTTATCCTTAGTAACTAGTGGACTAAGGAATTTTCTCGATTATGGAGGTGGTAAAAGAGTTCGTCGTAAAGGTTACGTCGATGCAAGCTTAACACCTATCCGGATAGCTCTGAGTTGAGATACCGGATACGTATAATGGGGCAACAATTTAGAATAGCTTCAAGTGGAACAGTTATTTGGAATGGCTCCAAATAGAACGTGGTAGCTACATCTAGGAGATGACATAGAGATTTGTAAAGCACACACGGATCTGAAAGGTTCAGACCCGTTGACTAAAAACCTCTCTCACAAGCAACATGATCAAACCCAAGACTCTTTGGATGTTGGTCACATGGTGGTGTGACCTGTCATTGTTAATCACATGGTGATGTGAACTAGATTATTGACTCTAGTGCAAGTGGGAGACTGTTGGAAATATGCCCTAGAGGCAATAATAAAAGTGTTATTATTATATTTCTTAGTTCATGATAATAGTCTTTTATTCATGCTATAACTGTATTATCCGGAAATCGTAATACACGTGTGAATACATAGACCACAATATGTCCCTGGTGAGCCTCTAGTTGACTAGCTCGTTGTGATCAACAGATAGTCATGGTTTCCTGGCTATGGACATTGGATGTCGTTGATAACGGGATCACATCATTAGGAGAATGATGTGATGGACAAGACCCAATCCTAAGCCTAGCACAAAAGATCGTGTAGTTCATTTGCTAGAGCTTTGCCAATGTCAAGTATCTCTTCCTTCGACCATGAGAGCGTGTAACTCCTGGATACCGTAGGAGTGCTTTGGGTGTATCAAACATCACAACGTAACTGGGTGACTATAAAGGTGCACTACAGGTATCTCCGAAAGTATCTATTGTTTTATGCGGATCGAGACTGGGATTTGTCACTCCGTGTAAACGGAGAGGTATCTCTGGGCCCACTCGGTAGGACATCATCATATGCGCAATGTGACCAACGAGTTGATCAGACTTGCCGGTAATGAGATTGAACAAGGTATTGGATACCGACGATCGAGTCTCGGGCAAGTAACATACCGATAGATAAAGGGAATTGAATACGGGATTGATTAAGTCCTTGACATCGTGGTTCATCCGATGAGATCATCGTGGAACATGTGGGAGCCATCATGGGTATCCAGATCCCGCTGTTGGTTATTGACCGGAGAGCGTCTCGGTCATGTCTGCATGTCTCCCGAACCCGTAGGGTCTACACACTTAAGGTTCGGTGACGCTAGGGTTATAAAGGAAGCTTGTATGCGGTTACAGAATGTTGTTCGGAGTCCCGGATGAGATCCCGGACGTCACGAGGAGTTCCGGAATGGTCTGGAGGTAAAGATTTATATATGGGAAGTCCTGTTTTGGACACCGGAAGAGTTTCGGGGTTTATCGGTAATGTACCGGGACCACCGGGAGGGTCCCGGGGGTCCACCAAGTGGGGCCACCTGCCCCAGAAGGTTGTGTGGGCCAAGTGTGGGAGGGGACCAGCCCCTAGGAGGGCTGGTGCGCCCCCCACAAGGGGTCCAAGGCGCAAGAGAGAGTGGGAGGGGGCAAACCCTAGTCCAGATGGGCCTTAAGGCCCATATTGGTGCGCCTCCCTCTCCTCTCCCCCTCTTGGCCGCCTCCCCAAGCCCCATCTAGGGCTGGCCGCACCCCTTGGGGGGGAAACCCTAGATGGGGGCGCAGCCCTCTCCCTCCCCTATATAAATAGAGGCCTGGGGCTGCCCATAACAGATGAGAACCTCTCCTCTCTTGGTGCAGCCCTGCCTCTCCTCCTCCTCCTCTCCCTTGGTGCTTGGCGAAGCCCTGCGGGATTGCCACGCTCCTCCATCACCACCACGCCGTTGTGCTGCTGCTGGATGGAGTCTTCCTCAACCTCTCCCTCTCTCCTTGCTGGATCAAGGCGTGGGAGACGTCATCGGGCTGTACGTGTGTTGAACGCGGAGGTGCCGTGCGTTCGGCACTTGATCATCGGTGATTTGAATCACGACGAGTACGACTTCATCAACCCCGTTCACTTGAACGCTTCCTCTTAGCGATCTACAAGGGTACGTAGATGCACTCTCCTTCCCCTCGTTGCTAGTTTCTCCATAGATAGATCTTGGTGATACTTAGGAAAATTTTGAATTTCTGCTACGTTCCCCAACAGTTTTGACGAACTTTTTTTTCACGAAAAAACCGGACGAAAAAAACAGACGAAAAAACCGAACCGGTAACACGGGTTTTTTTCCTTTCCGAAAGAGGCACGCCCGTGCCTCTGACGAAATCACAACCGTGCCTCTCGCGGAAACAAAACCTTGCCTCTCACGAAAGAAAAAAAACAGAAAACGCGTTATTTTTTCCTTTTCCGAAAGAGGCACGCCCGTGCCTCTCGCGAAAGCACAACCGTGCCTCTGGCGGAAGCAAAACCGTGCCTCTCGTGAAAGAAAAAAAAAACAGAAAACGTGTTTTTTTCCATTTCCGAAAGAGGCACGCCCGTGCCTCTCGCGAGGCACAACCGTGCCTCTCGCGGAAGCAAAACCGAGCCTCTCGTGAAAGGGAAAAAAACAGAAAACGTGTTGTTTTCCCTTTCCGAAAGAGGCACACCCGTGCCTCTCGTGAAAGCACAACCGTGCCTCTGGCGGAAGCAAAACCGTGCCTCTCGTGAAAGAAAAAAAAAGAAAAAACGCATTTTTTTCCTTTCTGAAAGAGGCACGCCCGTGCCTCTCGCGAAAGCACAACCGTGCCTGTGGCGGAAGCAAAACCGTGCCTCTCGCGAAAGAAAAAAAAGACAAAACACATTTTCTTTTTCCGTTTCGAAGAGGCACGGCCATGCCTCTCGCAAAAGCACAACTGTGCCTCTCGTGAAAGCAAAATCGTGACTCTCACGAAAAAAAATGAATTTTTTTGCGCATAAAAATTCTTTTTTTGAATTTTTTTTTGGTCGAGAAGCTAGGGAAGACCGGTAAAAAACCAAAACGGCAAAAAAAACCCGGCAAAAAAACCTTTTAAAAAGCCGAAAACGCGTGCGTAAAAATAAAATAAAAACAAAATCCGAAGGGAGCGTCCAGAGCACGACACGTGGCGAATGGTTGTGAGCGCGACAAGTGGCGCTGATCGTTGCGAGTCTCCCGAAGGAGCGCTCGTTAATTAGTTTCTCCCGCCACACTCTTCAGAGAATGAGATTTGATGAGCCATATAAGAATGTCAAGGTCATTTCTGGAGTGTTGCTTGTTTCACGAAAAAGAAAAATGCTAGACAAGTCTAAGATTCCAGGGTTCATTTTTAGAAGAAAAACCTTTTTTCTCACACCAACTTCTCCATAGCCGCAAAAAAAGGACTGCCCCAGTGTCGCTCCATCACGGGCGACTCAGGCGGCCCCGAAGCCTTGCCCTCCGGCGGCTCTTCCTCCCATCGTTCTCTCCCTCGTCGCGTCCGGATGTGGTCGCTGGCTTGCCGTTCACCCACCAGTGAAGGGGGCGACGAGGCCTTGGGCTGATCCTATGCCTTGGGTGAGGGCCTGGATCTGAGGTGATGGCAACCATTGGTGAGTGCGGCGTCCGTCCGTCGGCGGTGGGCGTTTGACAACGCGGTAGGCCGGACTTCCTTGTCTGCTTGGGCAGTGGGGTACCGGTGGATGTCGTTCCTAGCGTGAGGCGGCTTCACATGCCCCTGACCTGAGGCAGACCAACCTGCACGTGGCTCTCCCCATCCGGTGGTCCAGATCTCCGGCGTCCATGCTCGGAAGTGTTGGAGGCGGGCTGGATGGGTACCGGGGCGGGAGCTTGTCTAGGGAACCTCTGGCCGATGGAAGCGACCACGTCGTCGATGGCACTTCGGCGTCATTCCCCTCCTTGGTGGCGATGGCAAGGTAAACTCCACTCTGCTCCCTCGTCCCTCTTTGCACGGGTGAAAACCCTAGTTCTCCATGAATGGGCGGCGGCGGCGCCATGGTGTCATCACTTCCTTGGAGGCGCCGACTTGGGAATTGAGATGGAAGGTGTGCGCGGCGAGCGCGCATGGTTCCTACTATTGGAGGTGGTGGCGGTGTGGCATCTACCGCGTGAGCGATAGTGGGTCTTGATGGCGTGGCGCAGCGGGGTCTGGACGATGGATGTGTGTTCATGTACGGGAGCAGGGTGGTGGCACTGTCTAGCGTCGTAGTGACGTCGACGGTAGATATGACTGGCGAGATCTATGCAGTGATTTCTCGTGAAGACGGGATGGCGGAAGATGGTGGCGGCGGATCCTATAGCATGGGTATGCAGTGCACGTTATGGGACGCCTAGACTGGCTAGGCTTTAGGCCACCGGATTAGATAGTGTCTGTTATGCGAACATGGCGCATCTGTATACTTGTAGGTGTGATGATTTTGTTCGTCTAGAAAGTGGCTTTGGGTTGATTCTTATGTTCATTTTGTTAGGCTCTGCTGAATAATTAATAAAGATGGTTGTGTGCGCCATGCTGATGCAGTGGCTGAGGGTAATCCTTCTTTTTGAAAAGAATAAGACTAAGATTCCAGAAGATGCACTGGATGGCGACAAATTCCCGCCTCGCATTCGGCTGCCACTTCGTGATTCAAAATCAAATTTCAATCCCCGCCACAACGTTCTAATTTGGCGACACAACCAATGGTCACGAATAAGTGACTTGATTAAGTCTGAGCAGTCTTTTCTTGAGCTTGTTAATCCCGCATGGCTTTCTTAGTCAGAAATCACATGATTAATCCCCATCCCATTACAAATCCTAGAGTCCAAATGAGAGCTGCCATCGTCTGATAAATTAGATTAGCACTGTTGTCGCCAATCCAACAAGAGAAGCCAGCCGAAAGAACCATAAAAGTTTGGAGCCCTTAAACATCGAGTGAAAAGAAGCATCTCATCATCGGAAAGCGCTTTTTTAGGAACTTTGTGTGCTTAGCACGAGTTAGAGCGAAAACGAACTTGGGTGGTGCGGCCCGACTCAAGCAACCAATGCCTTTGGAGACTCCTTACCGTTGCAGCTCTGAGGAGTTGTGAGGAGGAGGAATCCATCGCTTTGGTCAATGCATTTGCACACGAGCCCTGCATGCCAACAAATAGAGTAACAAATTGCCAACCCACGTAGGGTGATGTGCTAGCAGAATTTCCCGTGCATTTAGCTAGTGGCCCTTCTGACCGTGCATTTGTTTCGGAATGGGCCAACTCCATCTCATCTATAATAACGCTGACATGCTCCGTGTAGTGTGCAACGGTCTACTGTTTGTCTATAACCATCCTTTGTTTAGATTTTGCAGGATCCATTTTAACATCTGCCATCCAGACTGAACCATTTACCACTATGTTATTTGTTAGCAATAAAGAGAGGAGGCTCGAGTCTAGTGAATTTGGTTACATATTGTACGCACACGGCCTCATGCAATAATTCTATCACAATTATTAAACGGATAAAAGGGAAAATAATACTACGAGGAAGAGCTCCTATCTTTGGAGGATCAGAGTTGAGTAGTTGACATATACTCCCTCTGTTTCTAAATATTTGTTTTTAGAGATTTCAACAAGTGACTACATACGGAGCAAAATGAGTGAATCTACACTCTAAAATATATCTATATACATCCGTATGTGGTAGTCCATTTGAAATCTCTTAAGAGACAAATATTTAGGAACGGAGGAAGTAGGACACAAGGTTTCGATTCCAGAAGATGCATTCTCTCCCCGCTTTCTACCTTTTGAACCCTAATTCTTTTCGCCGCCACCAACTTTTGGTTTTGTGAGGCAACTGGTGGACACTTGTGACTTGATTCAGCTTGAGCCCGTGTGGAGCTTAGCCGTCCCATCATCCCAGTTCCGTCATGGAGGCACTTACCACCCAACCTCTCGATAGACCTCCTCAAGCCATGTTTGCTAATGTCCTGATGTATCCCATTCCGGTGTTATGCACGTACATATCTCTCCGGTTCTTTTATCATGGTATACTCTCTATTTTTATGGTTGCCACCTATCATATGGGCTTACATATATGCCGGATAGATGAGAGAATCAATAGTTAGAACCCATAGCTGGATGAACAATATAATCTGGTGAGTATGGAAGTAGTATATATAAAGGGTAAGACATGGAGAACATTACTTACACAAGCGTGGGAGTTTGGTGGAGTCTTCATTCCTTCTCCACGAGATTAATGCTCACGGCCTGTTGTAGCATATAGGTGTGGTCCCTTATATGCTGCTTGGTAGACGCCCAGTCTTTGGAGGGCATTTCTATTCTAATTATTAGTAGAGAAAATGGTTTCACTGTCATGTTGACTCTCTTGACCTTGGTTACCTCCAAGTGTTGAATATATGGTTTTGCATGTATATTGTATATCCTGGCCCACCTCCTAGTCTTGGTATAGTAGAGGTTGAGGCCCACATGATACACCCGACCAATACCACCGTGAGTTGCATTGCCGAACCTATCTCTCTACATGCTATCATACCTTTCGATCCTGCCCTAACCCATAGCCGCCGCCGCCGCCGCGATCTCCATCGCCGCCGCCACCGCCACCACTCCTAGCTACACCACGCCGCTGCCGCGGCTTCACCAGCCGCCGCCCCTTGTAGCCACCGCAACCTGACCCCTAACACTACTAGGAAAAGGGCTATAGATGGGATGGGCACTAATGGCGCACCAGTCAGGTGGTGCGCCACTACTATATACTAATGGCGCACCATTTGGTGATGCGCCATTAGTGTGGAAGACACTAATGGCACACCAGACACACGGTGCGTCACTAGTAATAAGTTTTTTTTTCATTTTTCCATACATACTAATGGAGCATCCGAGCGAAGTGCCACCAGCCACAGAGTGCGCCAGTACTGTATTCTTTTTTTATTCTTTTTTTTGCAAAACTACTAATGGTGCACCGTGTCACAGTGCGCCATTACTAGTTTAAACTAGTAATGACGCACTATGACTCGATGCGCCATTAGTGTATAT
>NC_041386.1:697429300-697433673 GCF_002162155.2 Triticum dicoccoides | reverse complement strand
TTTACTTTTTTGCAAAACTACTAATGGTGCACCACCTGCAGGTGCGCCATTAGTAACTAGGGTTACTAATGGCGCATTGCAGGTGGTGCGCCATTAGTAACCTGGAACCCCAACAAGATATTTTGGACAGCCACACCTACTCACTCACTTTCCCCACTTCATTCCCTCCACCTCCTTCTCCAAGCTTTCGGCTGCCTCCTCCTCCTCACCTCATTTGCACCATAGATTCATCAAAATTAAGTGGTGAAATAACCTTTTTTGATAGGTAAGTAAGGGGAAAGCTATCTTCATGTTATAGATCTACTTTTTTTCTCCCTAGCTCGCTCCAACAACATGCACATGCACTTTTTGTGGCCTAGCTAGATCTATGTATGTTTGTGGTGTTGCATATGTTTGTGGTGTTGCATATATGTTTGTGTTTGCAGGTACCGGTATTTGAAATGTGATAGTTGCCAATATTTTGCCGGAATGTTGATTCGTTTCCGTTTCGGCGAGAATTTTGGCACTATGCATTCTTTTTGGTCCTATTTTTAGGGAAGGTCATGCCAAATTTTTTCTTGGTTCTAAAATATCGTTTTGCTCTACCCCGCAAGCGACCATGGAACGCACGATGACCGAAGGCATCCTGAATAGGTTTTTGAGCTCCTCGAAGGCCGAGATGCTTCTTCAAAAGAACGAGACGGAGATAAGATGTCCGTGTCAAAGATGCATGCTGAAGAGCCTTATTGCGGACCGGATTCCGGGTAGGTGCGGGACCACCTGCTCTTGCGTGGTTTCATGGATGGATATCGGTGGCAAGGTGATGAAGATGACTATGAAGTTGTCCATGGGGGTCGGGCAAGAAATGAGGAAGGGCAACAAGACAACCACCGCGGCGAGGGCGGGCGAGAAGACGAAGAATCTCCAGGACATGATCACGGCGGTGATGCTGTACACAGTCATCATGTAGAAGATGTCGTACATGATGATGAGGAAGATCAAGACGAAGGGCATGATCATGAAGATGAAGATGCCGGAGTAGACGATGATGGAGGCTGGGTGCAGGACCCTCATATTCAAGAGCTGCTTCTCAAGCAGACGGATAACGCAAGAGCTGCCGCCCGAGAGAAAGCCAAGCTGGATCAACTGGAGATAGACGTGGTTACTCCATTGTATGAAGGATGCAGGCCCGAGGATACCCGCCTGAAAGTAACGCTCATGGCTCTGGAGATGAAGGTAAAACACAAAATGACCAACGCATGCTTCGACGAGAACATGTCATTCTGGCACGAACGTCTTCCCAAGGGGAACAAGTGCCCGACCAGTTTCGAGGAGGCGAAGAAAATCGTGTGTCCTCTGGATTTACCGCATGTGAAATACCATGTGTGCATGAACAATTGCATCATTTATCGGGACGAGCACGCGGAGTCTACCATATGTACGGTGTGCGGCGTCACTCGATACAAGAAGAGGAAGAAAGCTCCTCGAAAATCGGTGTGGTACTTTCCGATCACTCCTCATCTACAGAGGTATTTCGCGGACCCTAAGGTAGCAAAGCTCCTACGTTGGCACACGGATAGGGAGGAGAAGAAGCGGAAAGATGACGGAAATGATCCGAAGATAAATAAAAAAGACAAGATACTGAGTCACCCTAAGGATGCGAGCCAGTGGCAAGCGTTGAACTTCGAATACTCAGAACTTGAGAAGGATCCAAGGAACATCGTGCTGGGCGCGAGCACCGATGGAGTCAATCCGTTTGGCAGCCAAAGAAGCACACATAGCACCTGACCTGTGTTTGTGTGGATGTACAACCTTCCCCCCTGGTTGTGCATGAAGAGGAAGTACATTCACATGAGTATGCTAATTGAAGGGCCGAAACAACCAGGGAACGACATCAATCTGTATCTAGGGCTACTGAAGGAGGAGCTAGACATGCTGTGGAAAACGCCAGCCAATACGTGGGACGCCGCAGAGAAAGAATATTTCCCTATGAGAGCCGCACTGCTCACGATGGTGCACGACTAACTCGGTTACGGATATCTCGCGGGGCAGGTAGTCCACGGATTTTCTGGATGCGTAAGGTGCATGGATGACACAACGTATCGCCAGCTAGATAGAGATCCCGGGTCTTCGAAAACCGTGTTCATGGGGCATCGAAGATGGCTTCGCGACGATGACCCATGGAGGAAACGCAATGATCTGTTGGATGGTGAAACTGAACCCCGAAAACGCCCGCGTACGAGGAGCGGCGAGAAAATAGACGAGCTGTTGAAAAATTGGAAAGATTGCCCACTGCCGGGAAAGAAGCAAAAGGCGCCAGAGCCGGGAAAGAAGCGAAAGGCGCCAGAGCCGCTGCTAAAGGTATGGAAAACGAGCTCTGTTTTCTGGGACTTGCCGTACTGGAAGATGCACCGTGTGCCTCACAGCCTTGATGCCATGCATATCACGAAGAACGTGTGCGAGAGTCTGCTTGGTACCCTGCTCAACATGCCAGAGAGGACCAAAGATGGGTCGAAAGCAAGGGCAGACTTGAAATCAATGGGCATCGGGCAGGAGCTTCACGCTAATGATGATGATGATGATGATGATGATGATGATGAGGCGAAGCAGGACACAGAAAGTCGTCGCAAAGGCAAAAAGGCCAAGAAGACCGGAAATGACTACCCTCCCGCGTGCTTCACTCTAAGTCAGGAGGAGATCGAGCAGTTTTTCACCTGCCTCGTAGGAGTAAAACTTCCTTACGGTTACGCGGGGAAGATAAGCAGATACCTAGATCCAGCGAAGCAGAACTTCAGCGGGATGAAATCTCACGACTGTCACGTGCTGATGACGCAGATACTTCCAGTTGCAATCCGTGGGATCATGGACGCGCACGTCCGTGAAACGCTATTTAGCCTATGCAACTTTTTCAACGTCATCTCTCGGAAGTCGATTGGTGTGAGGCAACTCAGAAGGCTACAGGAAGAGATCGTGGTGATACTATGCGAGCTTGAGATGTACTTCCCGCCCATATTCTTCGACGTTATGGTGCATCTGCTGGTCCATATCGTGGAGGATATCATCCAACTCGGGCCGATGTTCCTGCACAGCATGATGCCGTTCGAAAGGATGAATGGTGTCATCAAAGGATACGTTTGCCACATGTCACGTCCAGAGGGAAGTATAGCCAGGGGCTTTCTGACCGAAGAGTGCATCTCCTACTGCACGAATTATCTAGGCATCGAGAACCCCCTTGGTCTGCCCGTCAACAGGCACCTCGGCAGGCTCGCTGGATGGGGTCACCGTGAGGGTCGCCGCGAAATGCATGTCGACTTCGAGGGTCGACTCGCCGACTTTGAAAGAGCAAACCTAGTCGCGCTACAACACATAGACGTGGTCGATCCTTGGGTGGTAGAGCACAAAACCTTTATTGAGAAGACGTACAATGACCGAGGCCAAGTGAGGATGGACGGAGATATAATCAAAAAGCACAACTCATGTTTCACGCGTTGGTTCAAGCAGAAGCTTCTGTCGTACCCTTTACATGAGGATTCTTCCGCGGAAGAACAACTCATATTCGCCTTGTCACAGGGCGCCGAGCACAACCTGATGACCTATGAGGTGTATGATATCAACGGCTACACATTCTACACCAAGAACAAGGACATGAAGAGCGATGGTTATCAGAACTCCGGGGTAATGATGGAATCCTACACCGGAAACGACAAGGACAGATACTACGGAAGGATCAAGGAGATCTGGGAGCTGAGCTACGCTGGAGAGAAGGTCCCGATGTTCCGTGTGAGATGGGCCAAGAGCGTCCTAAAAGAAGACCGGTATTTCACCACCATGGTTATACCCGAAGCCAAATCCAAGACCGCGGGCGCAAACGTCACCGCGAAAAATGAGCCATGGGTACTGGCTTCCCAAGTGGACCAATGCTTCTTCATTACCGACCCGTCAAAGCCCAGTCGTGTTGTCGTGAGGAGAGGCAAAAGGAAGATCATCGGAATGGATGGAGTAGCCAATGAGCAAGACTTCGACAAGTACGGCGACCCGAAGATTGAACATGACGACGACGATGAAGTAGCAGCACACACCACAAGAAGAAGCAGGACCACCCTTTCCACAGAAGAACTCCATTTGCGAAAAAGAAGGGCAAGAAGATTGTGAACAGATAGCTAGCTAAGATCGATTGTATTTAAATCGTAGTCTTCAATTCTCGATTGTATTTCATGGGCACTTTTTGATATCATGAATATTTTTAAATTTCATGGGTACTTTTTGAATTCATGACGACACTCGATCTCGACCCCCCTCCATCTCGATCCCCCTCCATCTCGATCCCACCCGCACCCTCCCCCGCTAGCTCCACCGCAGCCGACGACCCACCGCAACCCTCCCCCGCTCCGCCG
>NC_041386.1:697428706-697429252 GCF_002162155.2 Triticum dicoccoides | reverse complement strand
GCCCCCCGCACCCTCCCCCGCTCCACCGCCGCCGTCGATGATATTTTCAAGTAACAAAATTGATGATATTTTTTAAAAAATTATTACTGTTTTTATAAAAAATTATTACTGTTTCATATTCATATTCATTTTCTAAATAATAATAATAATAAAGTGTAGACTACAATTGTTGTTAAACAACAATTATTACTGTTTTTATAAAAAAATATTACTGTTTCATATCCATATTCATTTAAAAAAACATACTAATGGCGCACCGATGGGGGTGCGCCATTGCTATCTAAAAAAAGATTTCTAATGGCGCACCGACGGGGGGTGCGCCATTGCTATTATAAAAAAATTATAATGGCGCACCGAGGGGTGGTGCGCCATTAGTAAGCTTCCCCCTAGCTATCCTCCCTCTCCCTTGCCAGATCCCCTTCGACCCTCTTTCCCTCGCCACCAGATCTACCCGCGTGCTGCCCCGACCCACGACGCCGCCGCCCCGACCCTCGCCGGACTCCACCCCCGCCGCCCCCGCGCCCCCGCGCCCCCACCCCCGCCGCC
>NC_041386.1:697402476-697428600 GCF_002162155.2 Triticum dicoccoides | reverse complement strand
CCCTCGCCATCTTCATCTTCGTCTGCGCCTTCTTCCACCTCCGGCCACCGCGGCCTCACCGTTGAACCGTCCCCGATTATGCCGTCTACTCCTCTACGACCGCTATGAGATGCTCTTCAGTTTCCCCTCCTCCTCTTGGTCATTTGCTTCCCGTAGCGCCACCCCTGTGATTTTGCCGCACCACTATCCGCCATGGTCGGGCCTTGCTCCGCGCGCGGCTGCACCATGCTGCCCACTGCCTGACCTCGCCTCCGGCTGTCACCCGACCGCACCAGACCACGCTCACCCCGCCCCTGTCCATTCCCTGGTCGCGGGCCCGCGCCCAGGCCTGCAGCCGTCCGCTCCTGATGGCGGCGCTGCAGCCTGCAACTGCTGCTATGGTCTACACGGCTGCCGCCCAGCTCGCCCGGGACCGCATCCGGCCGTGCGTTTTGTCGCCTGGCCGCGCCCCGTTCCGCCACTTCCCACTGCTTCTGCTGTCGCTAGCTGCTGCTGCTCTTAGTCATTGTTTGCTACTGCTGGCCGCTGATGCTGATGCTAAGCTACTGTCGTTGCTTTTTTCTGCTAATTATTGTCGCTTGTAGTAGTTGCGTTGGTGTTGCTGTCGCATACAGGCCGACCCTTAGGTTAGTTAGCTATTGTTTAGGATAATTGGCTTAGGTGGTTAGGCTAATTAGTGGTTATTAGATTTAGTGTATATGACATGTGGAACCTACTGTTAGATAAATTAGATTAAAAATATCTAAGCCTATGACATATGGGTCACACCTCTCCTTTTGACTAGTCAAATTAACTTGGCCAACTCGAATTAAAAGTAATTTAGAGAAACTCGAATATTGTTTAAATCTTTGAAAAATCCTTTTATTCTTCAGTGATTATCTAGTTTTGTTCTAGATAACGATTAAATGTGGCTGATTATCCTCTCAATTCCGTCGCTTGCTCGTTTCAGTTTAATGATTGCATTGTAGTCCATTTTTTCAGTAAAATGTTCTGTTGCAATTCATTCCATTAGTTTGGTGCTGAAATGATCTGTCGTAATTCCTTCTTTCTGTTGCATTGTTTGGAATTGTATCTCACTTTAGCTGCTAAACTCTCTGGAATTAATGCTTCATATGATGTTCAATTTTTGCATAAGTTGAAGAAACAATAGTTCTACTGACAAGCAGAAGAAAGGATTGGGCTCTGGTCCAAATGATGTTTAACATGAATTTAACTAAACAGGAATTTTATGGTGTTGCTGCTGAAGATGAGTAGTTGTAGGAAGATGATGCATAGTAGTTTTATGTTGTTGTAGTAGTTGTAGGATGTTATTGTAGTTGAAGTTGCAGGAGTATATAATGGAGTACTGCCAATTTACTGTTAGTAAAGATGTTGAACACACAACTGTTGTTTACTCTAGTGATAGGAGTAGTAGTGGTGGCCATCTAGTTGGACTACTACTGCTAGGACTTGCTCCAGATTTCAGGATTTCTTTTCTTTTAGGATTTATTTTCTTCTAGGACTAGATTTTTATTATTTTTCTGTTGTGATTGTTTTTTGAACTCTTTCTTTTTCATTTCCTACTATCCTTATCCTAATTATCCTAAATTGTTATGATGTGTGTAACATGATTAGATCTTGGATTTGCTAGTGGACTTTGGGAGTTTCTTAGCCAGCTTGGTGACTCCATATTTTTCACTATTTCAGCAAGTCTTTTGTAAGCATTAAACTTTCAGCACTACATTTTTATCTTATGTGTACATCTGTTTGCTTCCAATTGCTATATATGTATTGTTGTTACTACAAATGATGAAGCTCTTGTCAATTGCTATATATGTGTATTGATACAGTTCAGATTTGATTAGTTCCATAAATTTGTATGACCAAATATATATTTCAGATTTGTATAGTTTCAGAGATTTGTATGACCAAAGATACAGTTCAGATTTGAATTGTTTCAGAAATTTGTATGACCAGAGATACAGTTCAGATTTGAATTGTTTCAGAAATTGGTATGACCAAAGATGCTATTGTATATAAATGGGCTGCTGTAGAACTGTTCTTCATCTTTACAGTGCTGTTGTATAGAAATATGCTGAATTTTCTGCTCTGATTGTTGCTCAAAGAAATTTAGCAAAAAAATGGGGTCCTCGGAGATGCCGCTGCTGCTTGAGGCCCTTGAGAGGCCCTTCGTGCCGTGATGATTTTGCAGGTACCCCGAGAGGCCCTTGAGTTTGCCGGAATGAGGATTAACTTCCGTTCCGGAAAATTCGGGTACTCCATATGTCCTATTTTCAGCAAAGGTCGTGCTGAAATTTTCCGTGAATTTTAGAATGACTTTGCTAAAAATCGGACATATGGGGTACTTGTTACTAATGCATGGGCAGGGGTATCTTAGTACTTAATTAAGTAGGATCACATAGGTGGCAATAGAGCCAAGTGATTAGTGCCAAGTGATTAGGCCCAACCTAGGGTGCCTCGGCATCGATAAACCCTAAATGATGAAAACTTAACTTAGCATTTAGGGTGTCTCGGCGTCGACAAACCCTAAATGATGAAACCTTGGCTTTTAGGGTGCCTTGGTGTCGATGAGAACCTAAATGATGTACGCTTAGGCTTTTAGGGTGCCTCGGCGTCGACAAACCCTAAATGATAAAAGCTTAGATTTTAGGATGCCTCGGTGTCGACAAACCCTAAATGATGAGACCATGATCTTGTTCCTTGACAATAACCAACTTTTTGACCAAACTTTTTTCTTATTTAGAGCGAAACATTGCCAACAACGATGAGGCCGGCGGTTCGGGCGACAAGCAATTCTGGGAGCTGTCCCAGGAGATGGAGGAACAACCTCACCGCTATGAGGACACCGCGGAAGACACCGATCCTGACTACACAACCCCTAGTGGCGTCGGGGATGACACCACTGATGGTGCCGCCGAGGATGCCACCACTGGTGATGGCGGCGCACGCACAGATGGCAGCCAACCGGAGAAGCAAAGGAAGGACCAGCGCCCGAATGCGCTCCGCACCCTCAAGGAGGAATTTACTCAAGTGGAGTCTGACGGGCATCCAACGGAGCCCAAACATATAGTCAAGGGGTACTCGGTTCAGCTCGGGTGCATTCTCCGGAGCACCGTCTCGATCAACACCGAGAACCTTAGGCATAAGGACCGATGGAATTTGCGCAACCTCCTCTTCACGAAGCTGCACGAACGATACAAGTTCCCCGCCGAATTTGAAAACACATGCCTCTCAGGGAATAAAGTGAACAGTGCCGCCTTCACGAGGATGAGCACGGCCCTGTCTACTTGGAGAAGCGCGGTGAAGAGAATGATTGATAAAGGTGATAGTTATGAGAAGATCAAGGCGAAAAATCCTTCGATCAGCGAAGATGACTACAAGGACTTCAAGATCAAGTGCGAGAGCAGCACAACCTCCGAATTAAGTCAGTGGGGGAAAGAAATGCGGGAGTTGAACTTAGGGGAACACAAACTCGATCCCGGCGGTTATAGAGTGGCGGAGCCTATATGGGACAAGGAGGACGCGGAGCGTGACGAGCAAGGCCTACTGCCCCGCTTCGAGAAATACAACGGTGACAAGCAGACCAGGAACTTTGTCAGGGCCGAGTACAAGGAGGACCCGATAACAAAGGAGCTTACCACGGATCCGAAGACCAGGGCGCTTGAGCTTGTTCTGGTAAGGAATACACCCCCGCGTAATTAGCTCCATATGGTTGCACTCTAATTAATCCCCAATATTTCTAAATGGTTCACGTTCCTTCCGCAGGACACTGAAAGCAGTAGCGCGGAGTCATCTCAGAGCTCCCCTTTCGACATCCCTTTAAATAGGGCGTTGAACGTAATGAAAAACAAGGATAAGCTCAGTAAGCCGACGTCAGCTGGTCGTGTGGCCGGCTAAGGCTTGTCCACAAAATGGTCGTCATACTATACCGCTGGTGGGCGAAAGGAGAAAAAGACCAGCTCGGAAAGCCAGTCGCACGAGGTTGAAGCACTCAAGGCACAAGTGGCGCGGATTCCGGAGCTTGTCCAAGAGAAAGTGGAAAAACAACTGGGAATGAAGCTCAACGCCATGGTGCCTACGTTGATTCATGGGCTGACTACGTGGATTGCGGGCGGCCAACAGGGGCCTCCCCTGGTTCCCAGCTTCACGGCCAGCAACTCGCACAACGTGCAGGCGGCGCCATTGGTGTCTCCGGTGGCGCCATTGGTGTTTCCGGCGGTGCCATTGGTGTCTCCGGCGGAGGCGGTATTCGTGTCTCCGGCACCGGCACGGGCATTGGAGCTTAATGCACCCGGGTGTACGCCGGCCGGCACCTCGCCAGCAAACGGCCCCTCCTTCAGTTCCACGCCCGCCGTTGGTGGTGCCTCGACATTAGCCGAGCTCGACGGCATCACGGTAACTAAGCCTCTCGGCCGATGACTTCATCTCCTTGCCTTTGACTGGGCATCCCTGACGCCCTACATGTTTTCGCATGGCGCCGCCGACGTTCCTTGAACTCTTCTGCACTTCGTGGGCGGCGAGTTGGTCGATGTCGCCAAGGGCAGAATCGTTCAACCGTGCAACGCAATGTTCCACGGTAATCCAATGCCACCCACAGTGTATAGGGTTGAAGTGGTTCGGGTGCTGCCAGGCTGCGACGAGCTGTTACCTCTGATTCGACCCGCTAGGGCCGACGAAGAAGATGAGATGACCCTCAGCGCCTGCGTAAACTGGCCCCTGCTTTGGCTGAAGAGCCAGATTCGTTTGGGGGCGGCGGACACAACCCCACAGACAAGACCGCCAGTCGTGCCGGCGCCAAGCCATGGCAAGAACGCAGCAACGCTACCAGACCTACCGGACTCCCTATGCCAGACATCCCTATGGCACAGGATCCAGACATCCCTATGGCACAGGATCCGGATGACGACGACAACGACGACGGTACATTTACCAAAGTCGATAAGTACTTTGCCGAACATGGGTACGCCGACGAGTTCTGCGGGCCTCTTTCTCAAAAACCCAACCAAGACGACCGCGATCTAGCTGGTACGGCAGAGAAATCCAATTGCAACAGGCGTCGTCTGGCGTTCAGTTCTTAGGAGACGCCTCCAGCTCCCGCCTTCACCGAGCCTCAGATAGCTGAGGTGCGAAATATTATCAGCCCCAACACGCTCAAGAAGGCGGTCTGTGAGCAGAACTCGGTCCCATTATAGGAGATCAAGAAGAAGACGGAAACAAAAGACTAACAAGGGCGCCGGTGCGAGCCAGCCGGCACCAAGTTCGATCCGTGCTCCGGACGGGCCACCTTCACCTAAGGATATTTCAAGGAGGGTGCATGTGGCGGGTAGGGCGATGCTACCGCCAAATATGCTCAATGCTGCAACCGGTGCTAAGCGGAGTCTGCACGACAGTGTTCTTTCTTTGGAGAAGCGACGTCTCAGAGAGAATGATGTGGCATACCCGGTTTTCGTGGCCAAGGTGCCAGAGGGCAAGGGCTTTGTGGATGGCGACATCGGGGGTACGATCGTCCTGCGGTTTGATGACATCTTTGCTATGTTTAACCTTCATCCGCTGCACTACACCTTCGTTCGGCTGTTTTCGCTGAGTATGGAGATGCGGATCATTAGAGACAAGACCCCGGACATCATGATAGTCGACCCCTTCTACATGCGTGCCAAGCACTTGAGCAGCGTTGGGGACCGCCAAGTTGCGAGTTCACACCTCGAAGGCGTCATTCTGGCAAACTCAGATAAGGATAACTTCCTTGTGGCTAACTTTCCCGAGTAAGTCATCCCTTAACCGCCCCGTCACATATGATTTCTTAGATTTCGATCGTTCTTTTTTTCTAACATTCTGTGTTCTGTGCAGTGACACACATTGCACACTCATCCTCTTAAGACCGAAATATTCCATGGCCACGTATTTTGACCCGAACCGTAACTCCAAGATAGACTACACAAATGTCAAGAAAGTTCTTGATGATGTTCTCCCCGGCTACGCCAAATCTGGAGGCACCTACACCAGGGCAGTTCGTAAGTACGGCAAGCACATGTTCTCACACAATACGAAGTTCTGCTGCGTCAAGCAGCCGTCTGGCGGTCAGAAGGATGCCTACTACGCCCTTCATCACATGCGGGCGATCATAAGGGACCATCATCACCTTCTGCTACCAGATAATCTCAAAGATTGGGCCGCGAGCTTGTCGGCAATCCAGGACGCGGACCTCAGACAAGAATTCTTTCGCATCCAGTCGGAGTTTGCGGACATCATCCATCAAGATGTCCTTCATACCTCGGGGCAGTTCTTCCTCAGATATCAACCATCCAACAGTGAGATAGATGGAATGCTACAAATGCAGGGTGACAACGACCGCGGTTTCATGACCATCACGACAGACGACGGCTTCATCCACGCTCCTGTCCGATGAGTCAAGTCGAAAGTAGTGATGTGTAGTTCTGAAACATTGATTGGCTCATGTTGTAATTAAACTTTAATGAATTCATATGTCTCTTTGGTTTGGACAGTCGTTCAACTTAGATGTAATCGATGCTATTTATTAGTAGGACCATGAATCGTGCTATTAATGTCTTGCTTTTCTCTTCCGATCCTTTTGTTGCATACTTACATATTGCTTATGTATTGTCTGTTGTTTGGCTTGTGCATAGAGATGCTGTCGTATGTCGTGTACAAGGGTAAGGTTCCCGGAGTCTACGACGACTGGGAGGAGTGTCGAAGACAGGTTCACCGTTTCAGCGGTAACAGTTACAAAGGGTACACCACTAGGGCGGAGGCCGAATCTAGATACGCCCGCTATCTAGCGGGAGAGAGGAAGGAGCGTTGGAGGAACCGGATGAAGACCAGTTTGATCGCGATGATGCTCATCGTGATGACAACAACTCTCTTCTATGTGATGGTAGTTTAGATGATCGATATCGACTTGTAGTGTGAAGACAAACTCGATACTCGCGGTCTTGAGACTTGTAATGTTTTATCTTTGTTCAGTCTTTTGAATTCGGAGACTAATATGATGAATTCTATTCAGAGACTAATCTTCTATTTTATTCGATGAATCTGCTATTGCTGTGTGCTGCTGTCTATGTTTTGTCCAATAATATATTTTGTAACCTGTGCAAAAATCAGAAAAGTAAAAAATTTAAAAACCAAATATTCATACTAATGGTGCATCACCTCAAGGTGCGCCATTAGTATGCCAAAGAATACTAATGGCACATCACCAGAGAGTGCGCCATTAGTATGACAAAGCACATGGTTACGTATGCCCCCCCCCGGGAGGCATACTAATGGCGCATGGTGTTACATACAAATGGCGCACTGTTTGGTGTGCCATTAGTATACCAGATACTAATGGCGCACCAGTGGTTCGCCATTAGTAAAAAATACTAGTGGCGTGATACTAATGGCGCACCGGTAGTGCGCCATTAGTAGGCAAAACCGGTGCGCCATTACTAGGCCTTTTCCTAGTAGTGTAGCTTCCGCTTCCCATCTCCCAAACCCTAACGCCGCTGTCGCTGCCCTCTGCCTTCTCGCACCGCAGCCGCCGCCCTCGCACCACAAGCCGCCGCTGCTTTTCACCACAGCCGCCGCACCTCCCTCCCTCCAGCTGAACCATGTCTTCCCCTGGCTCCTTGATGTCTACTACACAACCTTCTTCTTGTAGACGTTTTTGGGCCTGCAAGTGCACAGGTTTGTGGGATAGTAGCAAATTTCCTCAAGTGAATGACCTAAGGTTTATCAATCCATAGGAGGCGTAAGGTGAAGATGGTCTCTCTCAAACAACCCTGTAACCAAATAACAAAGAGTCTCTTGTGTCCCCAACACATCCAATACAATGGTAAATTGTATAGGTGCACTAGTTCGGCGAAGAGATGGTGATACAAGTGGTAAAAGTGAGCGTAAACGGTATTGCAATGATAGGAAACAAGGCCTAGGGTTCATACTTTCACTAGTGCAATTTCTCTCAACAATAATAACATAGATAGATCATATAACAAGCCCTCAACATGCAACGAAGAGTCACTCCAAAGCCACTAATAGCGGAGAACAAACATAGAGATTATGGTCGGGTACGAAACCACCAAAAAGCTATTCTTTCGGAAAGATCTATAAAAGAGTTCGTACTAGAATAACACCTTAAGATACAAATCAACCAAAACCCTAATGTCACCTAGATACTCCATTGTCACCTCAAGTATCCGTGGGCATGATTATACGATATGCATCACACAATCTCAGATTCATCCAACCAACATAAAAGTACTTCAAAGAGTACCCCAAAGCTACTACCGGAGAGTCAAGAACGTCTGCCAACCCATATGCATAGGTTCCCAAGTGTCACGAAACCAGCAAGTTGATCACCAAAACATACATCAAGTGGATCAATAGGATAACCCATTGTCACCACGGTTATCCCACGCAAGAAATACATCAAGTGTTCATAAAAGACTCAATCCGATAAGATAACTTCAAAGGGGAAACTCAATTCATCACAAGAGAGTAGAGGGGGAGAAACATCATAAGATCCAACTACAATAGCAAAGCTCGGGATACATCAAGATCGTGCCATAGAAGGAACACGAGAGAGAACACGAGATAAACCACATAGCTACTGGTACATACCCTCAGCCCCGAGGGTGAACTACTCCCTCCTCATCATGGATAGCGCCGGGATGATGAAGATGGCCTCCGGTGATGGGATCCCCCTCTGGCAGGGTGCCGAAACAGGGTCCCGATTGGTTTTTCATGGCTCTGGAGGCTTGCGGCGGCGGAACTCCCGATCTAGATTCTGTTCTGGAAGTTTTAGGGTACGTAGGTACATATGGGTGCAAGGAGTACGTCGGTGGAGCTACGGGGGTCCCACGAGGCAGGTGGGCGCGCCCAGGGGGGGGGGGCGCCGCCCACCCTCGTGAGCACCTCCCGTATCTTCTGACGTGGGGTCCAAGTCCAACAGGTGGGTTTCCTTCCAAAAATAACTTCTCCAGTTGATTTCGTTCCGTTTTGACTCCGTCTAATATTCCTTTTCCTCGAAACACTGAAATAGGCATAAAACAGCAAATCTGGGCTGGGCCTCCGGTTAATAGGTTAGTCCCAAAAATAATATAAAAGTGGATACTAAAGCCCAATATTGCCTAAAACAGTAGATAAAGTAGCATGGAGCAATCAAAAATTATAGATACTTTGGAGACGTATCACTCCTCCATCTCAAACCACACCAACCTGTTCGCCGGTCCTGGTCCCGTCCCCATCCGCGAACTCAACAACCTTCATCATGTTGCCGTCATCCTCGACCACCACACCTCCACCAACTATGTTTGGAAAATTTATTTTTCTCTCGTATTCTGTGAGTACAATCTCCAGGATCATGTCGATGGCTCCATGGACTCCAACCTCATGGTGAACGATGGAGTGGATGACCATCGACGCCACTCTCATTAGCTGGTTCTACACCGTGATTAGGGATGGCAATGGGGACAATCCCCTATGGGGATACTTACAACACCCTCATCCCCATCTATTCCCTATCATCCCATCCCCATCCCCGTTTACATGACCGGGGATAAAATTTCCCCATACCCATGCCCCACTGGGGAACGGGGCCCCATTAGGGTCCCCATCCCCATAAACAAATACTCATATACATAATATGGCACCCTATAATCAACATACATACATGGTGTTGTCCTTGTCCTGCTAATGCCTATCAAGCTCGTATTGACTTCTTAGTCATGGTGGCAGCTAAGGTGAGGATGTGAGATATGTTTAAGGTTTTTTCAGAGCTTTTGTTTTGTTTTTGCAAGTTTGTTTGTGAATTTTTTAAGGTTGACCGCAGTATCATAGTTACTAACCGGGTCCCCGATGGGTATTAGGTCTGGGGAATAGGATATCGTCCCCATCCCCGTTGTACCCTATGGGGAATAAAATAGTTTGGTAAATATCCCCATGGGGATGTTTTTCGCCCATCCCCAACCCCTAATAGATGAAATCCCCACGGGTCTGGCGGGTATGGGGCCCCGTTGCCATCCCTAACCGTGATCTCGAAGGATCTTTCCCACATGGCGGTATCTTACTAGGATGATGCTCATGCCGTCTAGACCAAGCTCAACGACCTCTTCACCGACAACAAGTGTCGGCGCAAGGTTTTCTTGCATGGCGAGTTCTTTGGGTGTCAGCAGCGAGACTCATCCGTTAACGACTATTGCATGCGCCTCAAAAAGCTCTATGAAGAGCTCCATGACTTCGACGAGAAGGTCTCCGATGATCTTCTTATCAGTACTCTCATCGCCGGCTTGAACCAGGATTTCGGGAACGCCGCCTCCAACCTCACTCTCATCCCCAATCAGACCTTCCCCAAGGTTGTAGGGTACCTGAAACTGGAGGAACGACAGATGAAGATGGCGCATACTCGGGCTACCCACACTGCCCTTGCTCACTACCCTCGCCGCCGGGACTTCCTGCGGCAATGCCCGCCCGTCCCGACCCCTCAGCCGTGGCATGGCCCAGGTGCCTAGTAGACACCGCCACCGCTGGGCTTCCCTCTCATACGAACGCCGGCCCAGCAGCCGGCCCCCGCGGGTCGCCACCGGTGCAGCTGCCGCGCCCGCAAACAGTAGCCAGCGGGAAACCAGGGGGGCGCCCCACCAGCAGCAGCCACAGTACCAGCCAGCTCCCTGTTACGCGGGGCAGAACCCATGGACGGGGGTTGTCCATGCATACTCCATGCCCGTCCCTCGCGCTCCCGTCCCTGGCACCTTCGGCACCCGCCCGACGGCCAATCAGGCGCTGAATGTGGCCGCACAGCCATACGCACCCCTGCTGCCCTACGGATATCCGACGCCTTATGGGCCGCTGCCTCAGGCTAGCGGGTTCCCTTCGCTGCTCACGGGGCCCCGACCGCAGCCACAACCATCGGCACCGGTGCTCCCTCCGGCGCCCTTGGATCGCGCGCTACTCGCAACACTGCACTCCGCTCCTATGCCACAAAACTACACCAGAGGCGGTGATTGGTACATGGATACTGTAGCTACGTCGCACATGTCTTCCAACCCTGGTAACCTTCTCACCGACCACCCCATCCATACCTCCAATGTATCATTGTGGGTGACGGTTCATTTCTTCCTACTACACATATTGGTCATGATGCTTTTCCATCCAATTCATTGACTTTATCGTTGTCTAACATACTTGTCTCTCCTGACCTTATCAAAAATCTTGTTTCCGTTCTTTCTTTTACACATGAAAATCCCGTCACCGTTGAATTTGTTATGGTTGGCTTTTCAGTTAAGGATGACTATACCCGGATGGTGCTCCATCGATGTGACAACCCAAATTAGCTCTACCCGGTTCACTCGTCCGCCTCCACCGTCGCCGCACCCATGGCGCTCCCCATTGGAGTGGACCTCTGGCATACTCTCTTAGGACTTCCCAGCCCTGCCACCAATCATCATATTCTTCAGAGTTTTCCTTTCAGGTGTAATTCGACCGACGATCACACTTGTCATGCTTGTTGTCTTGGCAAACATGTTCATCTTCCATTTATCACTTCATCGCATGTCGCACCATACTCGTTTGAGTTAATTTATAGTGATGTTTGGACTTCTCCAGTTGCAAGAAATACAGGCTATCTTTACTATCTGGTTATCCTTGATGTTTTTTCGCACTACATGTGGACCTTCCTGTTGCGGTTAAAGTCGGGTGTTATCTCCACTCTCACCGCAGTTTACTCGTGTGTCTTCACGCAGTTTGGATGTCCCATCCACGGGTTGCCAACAGACAATAGGAAGAAGTTTGACAAAATTACTATCCGGAACCTTCTTACCACACACGCCACGATATTTCATCTCACTTGCCCGTATATTTCACAACAGAGCGGGCGCACCAAGTGCGTCCTTTGCACTCTTAATGACTGCATTCGCATGCTTCTCTTTCACACCAACGTGCCACCACATTTTTGGCCGGACGCGCTCGCCACCGCATCACTTCACCTTAACATTTTCCCATGTCGCACTCGCAGGAATTTTGCACCTCATCATCTTCTGTTAAGCACGCCACCGACTTATGATGAGCTATGTATCTTTGTCTGCTTTTGCTACCCTAGCATTGCTTCCACTACTCCTCATAAGCTGGCTCCTTGCTAATTGGCATGCATCTTCATCGACTACCCACCCAACATCAAAGGCTATCGCTCTATGATCCTATCTCCCATCGCATGATCACATCATTACACATTTACTTTGATGAGAAGGTCTTCATTAGCATCACCCGCTGCTGCCCTCGACCCGCTACCCCGCCCCATGACTCGGTCTCTGACTGGCATCCACCGCCCAACCGTGTGGTATAACAGCGATGAGTATCTTCTCGCTGCCTCCACCTTCGAGCCATCTCCTCTACCATCCTTAGCTCGAGCCGCCCTCCGGGATCCTCATTCGCTCGCTACGACACATGAAGAGTTCAACGTTCTCCAGCGGAACCGCACTTGGCAACTCGTCCCTCGGCCGCCACATGCCAATATCATCACTGGCAAATAGGTCTTCCGTAACAAGATTCGTCCGGAAGGCACTCTTGAGCGCTATAAGGCTCATTGGGTGGTCAGTGGATTTTGGCAACGTGCGGGTGTGGACTTCACCGACACCTTTCCCCCGACTGTCAACCGGGAACGATCTACACAATGCTCTAGTTGGTCATCCCTCGTGCCTGGCAAGTGCATCAGTTGGACGTTTCCAACACCTTTCTGCATGGCCACCATGCCAAGCAGGTGTTTTGTCAGCAGCCCACTGGATTCATCGATGCCGAGCATCCCAACCACGTGTGCTTGCTCTCCCGTTCTCTTTACGGGTTGAAGCAGGCACTACGAGCGTGGTACTAGCGTATCGCTACCTTCCTGTAGTTGCTTGGATTCCGGTCCATTCGCTCTGATGCTTCCCTCTTTGTGTATCATCAGGGAGCCATCACTTCATATTTACTGCTCTACGTTGACGACATTATCCTGACAGCGTCCGATCCTGAGCTCATTCAGCAGCTTATGACTCGTCTTCGTGATGAGTTTGCCCTTAAAGACTTGGGCCCCTTGCACGAATTCCTCGACATCGAGGTGGTTTGACGGTCCGAGGTTTTTTTTTTTGCATTAGTAGAAGTATGCTCATGAGCGTCATGAACGTGCTGTCATGCTTAACTGCAAGCCTGCCTCCACACCCGTCGACACGAAGGCAAAAGTCTCCGCCCTGGAGGGCTCTCCTGTGTTCGATGCAGCGTTCTATCGCTCTATTGTTGGTACCCAGCAGTACCTGACCTTGAGGCGTCCGGACCTCCAGTACACTGTTCAACAGGTGTGCCTCCACATGCACTCCCCACGTGACTGTCATTGGGCCTTGGTGAAGTGTATCCTCCATTACATACTCGTCACTGCGTCCTTGGGACTCACACTGAGGGCCTCCGACTCCACATACCTCGTCGCCTACTCTGATGCGGACTGGGCAGGCTGCCCCGACACACATGGCTCCACCTCAAGCTATGGTGTCAACCTTCGGCCCTTGTTGATCTCTTGCTGATCCAAGCGATAGCCCACGGTTTTCCGCTCGAGTGCCGAGGCAGAGTATCTGGCAGTGGCTAACACCGTTGCCGAATTCTCTTGGCTTCGTCAGCTACTCCACGAGTTGCTTTGTGATGTTCACAAGGCCACACTTGTGTACTGCGACAACGTCTCTACCGTCACGTCTTCGCCAACCCGGTTCATCATCGCCGCACCAAGCATATTTAGCACGATATTCACTTAGTTCGCAAGCAGGTGGCACTTGGTAGCTTTTAGGTTCTCCACGTTACGATGGTGCAACAGTTCGCTGATGTGATGACTAAGGAATTGCCTACTCCTGTCTTTGAGGAGTTCAGGACCAGTCTCTGCGTCTTCGGCGACGCTTCGACTACGGGGGTGTTGAATATATGGTTTTGCATGTATATTGTATATCCTGGCCCACCTCCTAGTCTTTGTATAGTAGAGGTTGAGGCTCACATTGTACACCATATATACGTGTGCATATGCACCCGATCAATACCATTGTGAGTTGCATTGCCAAACCTATCTCTCTACACCATGTATGGCCACTTTTGTATTTCCTCCCCCGTTCTATCTCTTCGACGTGCTTTCTCCCTATTGTACAATATGTTGTTTTTTCTTCAAAAAAGGATGATAGGCTTTGACAACAGGACGTTTAACTTATTTGCTGCACTGCAATTTGTAGTTTGGCATAGAGTTATCTAGAAGCTTATTTATATGCTACCTATTTTTACTTTGAGGATGGTGACAGTTTGTTGTTGTTGTTTTCAGTGACATAGATGATTCCGCTTGCTTGAGCTCAGCAAAACTGGATATTGTGTCCTAATTAACTAGAATGGCAGCTGACAACAATAACTACACAGCTGGATTTTTCTGCTTGTATACGACTGATTGAGGGATAACCACCACTTGGATTGTTGGGCCAGCGGAAAAAGGGGATCACCCCTGCGTCGCTCCAAGGAGGGGCGACTGGGTGGATCCCTCGAGCACGCCGCCGCCCCTTCCTCCTTTGATTCTCCTCCCCTCGCCGCCGCCAAAGGACGCCTCCGGTCTAAGGCTGTGAGGCTGACGACGGTGGCGGGTCCTCATCTTCCTCGCGAGACTGATGAGAACGGGGGCGCCATCCCTCTCACGTTGTCGGATCTCCGGCTGGAGCTCCATGGCGTCCTTGGATGGCATGGTTCTTGCGGCGGAGATGGGCGCCGGGGCGGCGGTCCCGGATTTTTCCGGCGACCACGACTATCGCTGTCAATGCAAGGGCGACATGGTGTCTGGTTCGGAGGGCTCGGTGTGGCTCAGCTACTCAACTCCGCGTGGTGCCGGTGGTGGCGGTGGTGCCCGCTGAGATCTCCGGCCTGCTGTTGGGAGCGAGCGGGTGGCACGGTCCTTTGGTTCTTTTTGCTCTAAGATGGTATTCTACCATTTGCTGGCCCTTATGGTTCTGGCCATTGACAAGTTCCAGAATGCTTCGCTGGAGATCTTCATTGGATGCTTGACGCCTGTAGATTTCTAGATCGGATGGGATTCGGTCGTGTGCACCCCTATTTCAGCCCGAGTGGCTTCAGGAGGGTGTGACGCGGGGCTTTGTTGTCTGTTGACACTATGGGACACGTCGGTATTTCGATTTCCATGATGAAGACAGTGACAGAGAACGTCATGGTGGCTGAGGTCTGAGGCCTTATAATAGCGGATCGAGTCTTCGCGGCGATGAGGACTTTGCTTGGTGATTCATGACTCGTGGCAGCGACATCGGCATGTGGGGGCGGCAACACAGGTGGAGTACAGTGTCTTAGCTTTCAGGGTGAAAGCCCAAGGTCTGACCTTAATTGGTTGTGGCTGGTAGTCACCTTGTTGAAGGCATTGTTTTGAGAGCGCGGATCTTCTCCAGGGTGAAAACTTAAGATCTAGAATCGGGCAATGGCAGTGCTTCTGCATTGTTTCTTTCTTGGAGGCGTCGCTTTTGGAGAATTAGGACTTCGGGTGTTGTCTAGGTGGTGGTTCGTGCTGCAGCTACGAGGAATTGATCACTATTGCGGGATCTATTTTTTTTTCTTCTTCTTATTGTTTTTGGCTATGTGCATCCATAATGTCTTTAAGATATTCCGTTGTTGCAGAGGCCGGGTATAATTGGTATCTTCGCGATATTAATATATTTCCTTTGTCGAAAATCCGCTTGTATACATGTGCTAGGCTATCCTTTATGTGCCAGGAGGATGAGATCACGTCTTTGGTGGATGAGATTACAATATTAGGAGATGCACTGGGCGACTATAGTAGTATTCTCTCCCCAAGTCTGCCTGTGTACGTGCGACATCGGGGTTTGGCGTACTTGTGGCTTGATTCAACTTGAGTTCCCTATGGAGCTTAGCAGTCCCACCGTTATTGCTTGGTCTTGGAGGCACGTACCACCAATCCCGTCGACGGATACCATCAAGAAGTGGTTGCAAATGTCCCAGTGTCTCCAATTCCCGCATTATGTCCATACGTATCTCTCTGATTCTTTTATCATGCTATACTCTTTTTTGTGTGTGGTTGCCACCTATCTTATGGGCTTACATATATGCCCAGTAAGAGAAGCACTAGTTAGAACCTGTGGATGGATGAAAAATATAGTTTGGTGAATATGGGAGTGCTATATATAAAGGGCAAGATGCATGGAGAATATTATTTACACAAGTGTGGGAGTTTGGTGTAGTCTTCATTCCTTCTCCACGAGATGAATGCTCAGATATAGCTATGGTCCTTTACACATGGTGATAACTTGGTAACCACTCAGACTTTGGGGGATGTTTCAAATCTAATTATCAAGCTCTTGGGTTGACACGCTCGACCTTGTTTTATACATCTTTGCGTGCATCTTTTTGTACGGTACCTCCCTTATTCTATCTCTCAAGCATGCTTTCTCTCTCTTGTACAATACTTTTAAAATTCATGAACATTTCATATCATGATATTTTTCAAATTTGTGATTTATTTTAAATTTGTGAATATTTGAAAATTAAATAACATTAGAGAAAATCATGAAATTTTGTTTTATAATGCTGGAATATTTTCTTTATTTTGCTTACAAAGATGTTTGCGAACCTGTAGAACCGTTTTCGGAGAAAAACAACAACGACGTCCGTATCTATCATGACTAAAATGAAGATAAACTGAGACAAACGTTTCGGCCTACTATACTGCTTGGACTTGTGCATTTGCACGCAGCAGCCAATCCTATTCCGTGTGTAGTAAGTTAGCGGTTGGCGAAACATATGCCCTTCAGAGCTAATAATGGGTCAGCTCAATTTGTTTTTTTTTTCATTTTCTTTTCCCATCAGTTTGGGAAGGTTCAAGAATCTTCTCCTCCCCATTTTTTCCTTTTATTTTATCACTCTATTATTTTGTTCGTTTTCTATGATTTTTCCATTTGCTGGTTTTTTCTTTTCTTTCCATTTAGCCTTTTCCCTTTGTTTTCATGCGTCAACTATAATATTTAATATATATTTTCGAAATTTTGAACAATTTCCGAAAATGAGAAAAAAAGTTATATGCATGAACATTTTTTACAATCCTATTTAAAAATAATCATGAGTATGGTTCAGCTTTGCGAATAATTTAATATTTATGTTTTTTTTCTTTCAAATTCTAACATTTATTGAAATACAAAAATCTTTTTAAATTCGCTAATGGTTTTTCTAAAAATTCATGATTTTTATTTAAATTCATGATTCTATTTTAAATATAACTTACAAAAATGTTCAAGAATTCAAAACCGGCTTAGGAAAAAGAAAACCCTAAGTTGAGCCTTCCGTAGCCGTAGCACGACCAAAGTGTGCTGCCCCACTGCGTCTTTGTTGTCCCTCACGTGCAATATTCTGGGCTCAGGAGCACTTGGATGCGACGTTTGCTTCTCTGCTTCTTTGCCGAGCATTCGGTTGTGCAGTGCGGAGTCGAGGAAGAGTGCCCACTAGTAGATCGGCGTGGGATGCCCTCGAGGGTGGGAGCTGCCGCCACCCGTGAAGCGAGGAGCCAACGCAGGCCGAGTACTCCCCACCATCACCCTATATCCCAGCAGCAGCTTTGTCTAGCCCACGGCAAGACACAATCAATGTCTCGCCCTAACTGGGATGCCCCGTGTTGGAGGAGTGTTTGCTCGTCAAGCAAAAATTCTTTTTATTTTATTTTATTACTTATTTATATTTCTTTAATGGAAGCATATTTTATTTAATCTGCCACATGGCACCTTTTAATTTTACACATGACGCCTTTTAATCAAATATTTTTCTTATGTTGTGACAACCCAATATTATGTTTCATTGCAATGCAGTGGCATTTTTTAGTCGTAAAGAATAGTCGTGTGGTTGCTAAATAGTATGTTCGAGGAGCAACTAACCAACGGGTACCCCTTTGCGGAAGCCCCGCAAGGGTTATTTTTTGTGGGCTGAGAATACACTAAGTGACGCGCTCTTATCCGCCGCCACATATCATGCGCTCGGCACTCCCACATGTCAGCCTCCAAATCGGATTTCCACTCAATGATGTCGTTGGTACGCACGATTTGGGCCACGCGAACGCCTATAGGATGATGTTGGAGCGTATCGTCACTTCCGTTTTCATCCATAAGATATAGGTGTTGAGCTCAGGGTCCATGATCGAGAAGACAAGTTTCCATGTTTGATTGCGCCGGCCGGTATCCAAATTGGAGGTGGGGAGGAAGGGTGGCATGTTACAATTCCGAGTACTATACCTCACATAGTAGATGATTACAGGCAAATGTTTCACTAAATTGACTTATTTTTTCTGAATTGTTTGGATTTTCTACTGCATGTGTAATGTGGTTTCACTAACTTGTTTGAGGGGAATGAAGGAGAGAAGGAACGGAGGATGTTGTGCCACCAGTGCCGTGCCTATGCGTTATGCCTTCCAAATGTCGTGATATTTTAGTTTCTTTTCAACACAGTCCACGGGAAGGTAATCCCTTTTCCTTTAAGCTTACAGGATGTAACAAATGATGTAAATATTTTGAAGTTTAAATAAGGACGGTGATATATATCTGCCACACGTGCGGCAGGGAGGAAGACGACCACACGTCTCTATTGGAAAACAATTTGACAAGTCACCACATGCAGGCATATTGGAATCTTTTCGGGTTTCCAATTTTTTTAAATGTTTTATCTCTTAAGTGAAAAATCCGTTTGACAATCCATTTTCATAAATTTGTCGCGACGAGATCTTCGAAACTAGATCTTATATCGATATGTTTTGACGACTTTTTTTTCCTTAAAAGTTGGCATGTCTATTGCACATAAATTGCCACGATGTTTACACTGAAATTGCCATGATATGTTTCAAATACCTTTTGTTCTATATTTAAAGGAATTTTGACATATTATGAAAAAGGAAATTAACAACCTAACTTGCCTTGGTGAATTACTAAAATTTGCCATGATCCATGAAATAATTTTGACATTGTTGATAATTAAAAACAAATTCGTCATCAATTACTTCAAAAATGCATGAGTAATGACTAAATTTTTCCATGAACCATAAAATAAAATTGCTATGGTGAATTACTTGAAGTTACCATGATACCTACACTAAAATTTGCCATGGTCCATACAAAAAATAATTTTAATGGTAAAAAAACTAGAATTGTCATGGTCAAAATACTAAAATTGTCATGATCTGTATACTGAAATTGCCATGATCTATGAACTAAATTTGCCATAATGAATTACTAACAATTGCGATGGTCCATTAAGTAAATTTGCCATGATTAATTACTATAAATTGCCATACTGAATTAATAAATTTTCCATGAAAGTAGTTGAAATACAATGGCAGCTTTAAAATCTAGAAGAAAAAATAGATGAAACATATTATGGCAACTTTACTATAAACACTATGGGAACTTTAGTGTGAGCATCATGGCAACTTTTGGCCCCAAAAAGGTCGTTGAAACATATCAACATGGGATCTAGTTTTGAATATCTCGTCCAAACGGATTTAATGGTGAAAACGGATTTTTAATCAGTTTTTTATTTAGGAGATAAAACATTTTAAACTCTGAAAACCAAAAATATTCCCACTAATGTCCTATGTTTTGACGTGTCAAAATGAATGATAATGAAAGCGTTTGGTTCATGTTGTTTCGTGCCACACGTGTGACACTTATCATTTGGGTTAAATCAAGTGTGTCATATGATATTCCCTAAAAAAAATACCAAGATTGTTGTGGCGGTGTTTGCATAATGGGAGCGCCTAGTTGACTAGCACAGGTGCTTTGCCTTGGCTCTGCATCACGGGAGGACGAATGCCAACCTGCCCACTGGATGACGGAACAGACATGGTCGGGTCGTTGAGGCGGCGCTTATGGGTGGTGTCCCGGTCCTTCCCAAAATTGTCAGATCTGTAGCCTGAGACTGCCCACATCCTTGCTAACCGCCTTCACATCCACGTTCATGGCATCAAATGTTTCCAGAATCCCGGCCAGTGATTTCTAATGCTCCTCCATAGGATCCAACACCAGGATAAATTGAGCAGAAGGTTTGGCCGGCTTAGAAGACGCTATCACACCTTTTGAAGTGGAATAAGAGCACAAGCGAAGCAATCTAAGGCGTTGATTACCAATTTTTCATGGCCTGGATCATATATTCATAAATAATCAACTTTCATCAGGCATTTGAGGTGCCGAACAGAGTACGGAAGTACATGCAAGGATGAGAGTAGAATTTGGAAGATGTTTTGAGAAGCAGAGAGAGAGAGTTCCGAGACCAATTCAAACCTTGCCCCCACGCACACAACAACTGCCTCTACTTATACCAAGCGCCTACCATCACTTACTGGTAGTCCCAGCCTCCCAGGGACCCAGCAAGCCAGCTCACAGAGCGAACTACTTGGTGCTTACTCTGAATCTATGCCTGGCACACGAGTTGCTTCTGCTCTATCGCCTGGTTCGGTGGGCCTGGCAACTCAATGTCCGCCCTCATAGGTGAAGGTGTGACACTGGAGGCATGTATCATTGAACCTGTGGTGATCCTAACAGCTTGTACAACCAAATAATAGTCTGACATAGTTTGATAATATCCCGATGTCTCCTACTTCGACATGTCCCTGGCTCCTTTATACATTATCTGCAAATGTATATGCCCGACAATAAGAGAATCACTAGTTAAATATGTGGACGGAGCAGTATAGCTTGGTGAAGAGAGAGTGGTCATTTAAAGGGATAGACAGACGGAGAACATTACTCTCAGAAGTGTAGTACTTGGTGGAGTATTCATGTTGTCTCCATGAGGTGAATGCACATGGCTTGATTTGAAGTAATAGGATAGAAATAAGGAGACTTCACAGGAAATGAGCACTCAAGTCAATCATCTATTGGAACAAGCTGCTACCTCAGATTTAGACTCACAGTCAAATTAGACCTTACATTTACTTTTCCTAGTAAGAAATATGGGTTATGCATATCCCAATTTGAACTTATTAATAAAACTATGTTTGATCCAGTCTTTGACCACAATAACCAATTAAATTAGGGTTTAGCAGTTTAGGTGTATGCTTTGATTTGCTTCTCTCTTTTTTTAGTCAAAGTGCAAACCTACCACAGCTAAAAATATGATCTTAGCACTTACAGGTCTGTCATCTTTTGTGATCAAAATCATGGAAGTACTAGTACCTGCATGTTTATGGTAGTTCCGCTAATAGCAGAAGATGACATCTTCTATAACAGTTTTGCAGCATTCATTCTGAAAGTATCACTGCTGAACTTGTGTAGCACATTGTCGGCCCATTCAACCCGTCTGTTGCCGTGGCTAATATCTTCCTCCGATGTCACCACTTATCCTCGTCTGTTGTGAAAATCGCATGGCCAAAGAGTTCCTTCATGATTTGCGTGTTGACTTCACGATATGTGAAATATGCCCCAACATTTCTCAAATTGTAGTAATGGTCAGTTTTACTCTCTTTGTAGAGAAACTAAATAACATATTGTAAGATTAGGGAAACCACATGTTGTGGTGCCTTGTATTGTTCAATATATAGAGGTTCCAAGGCAGAGTTCGTATCATACAATATACGGACACCTATACAAGGACTACACATATACAACCGTATATATATACAAAACAAATACTGTTATATGTTCTAACACCCTCCCTCAGTCGTAAACGGGGGTCCACCAATGTTAAGACTGTCCCGAAAATCCAAAAAGAGAGGCGATGGCAATCCTTTGGTGAAAATGTCCACAAATTGTGAAGAACTCGGAACGTGACAAACCCGGACCTCGCCTGTGTTGACACGGTCTCGTACGAAGTGTAGGTCGATCTCCACATGCTTGGTGCGCTAATGATGAACAGGGTTCTGTGTCATGTAAACAACGCTCACATTATCACAAAACACCACAGCGGCACCAGTCACTGGCCGATGAAGCTCCTGAAGAAGTTGCCGTAACAAACATGTTTCAGCCACTACATTTGCAACTGCCCTGTATTCGGCCTCGGCGCTAGAGCGAGCGACCGTGTGCTGCCGCTTAGCAGACCATGAGACCAGGTTAGCGCCGAGCAAGACACAATAATCAGATGTAGACCGGCGAGTGTCAGGCAACCTGCCCAGTAAACATCAGAGTAGGCCATCAATTTGTTGGAGCTACGTCGAAACAAAGTGAGGCCATGGCCGGTGGTGCCGCGGATGTAGTGAAGGACACGCTTCCCAAGGAGCAAATGATTAGCTCGAGGATCGTGCATATGAAGACAAATATGCTGCACAACATAAGAGATGTCTGGCCAAGTGAATGTGAGGTACTGAAGACCGCCTGCAATACTGCGATACTCGGTGGGATCTGCAACTGGATCACTAGACTTGGCTGAAAGTTTGGAGGAAGTATCAACAGGAGTAGAGATGGGTTTGCACTGCAACATGCCAGTTTGGTCAAGAAGATCCAATGCATACTTCTCCTGTGAGAAGAACAGACTGTCCTTGTTGCGTGTGACAGAGATGCCCAGAAAATAATGAAGATCCCCCATATCTTTCATACTGAACTCGGTACAAAAAGAGGCAATCAAACTGTGCAACAATGTCGAGGAAGACGCAGTTAGGATGATGTCATCCACATAGAGCAGGAGGCAGGCCATGTTGGCGCCACGTCGATAGACGAACAATGAACTGTCAGACTTGGAGCCAATGAAGCCAACTGATGCAATGGACGAAGCAAACCAGTGAAACCATGCTCAAGGCGCCTGTTTTAAACCATAGAGTGATTTGTTGAGGCGGCAAACCTTATCAGGGAAGCGAGGATAATTGAACCCAGAAGGCTGACGAGCATAAACAGTCTCGATGAGAGTGCCGTTGAGGAATGAATTCTTGACGTCAGGCTGATGAATCGACAAATCACTAGAGAGAGCAAGGGAGAGCACTGTGCGTATAATGGCTGGCTTGACGACAGGGCTAAAAGTTTCATCAAAATCGATACCTTCACGCTGAGTAAATCCACGGAGCACCCAACGAGCTTTGTAGCGATCCAAAGAACCATCGGACTTCATCTTGTGATGATAGATTCACTTACCAGTAACAATGTTAGCATTGCGAGGTGGATCTACGAGGTCCCAAGTGTTGTTGGAGAGAAGAGCACCATACTCCTCAACCATAGCATAATGCCAGTTTGGATCCTTGAGAGCACCATGATAAGTCTTCAGTATTGGAGATAACCCCTCAACATGAAGATCAAAAATAAGTTTCAGCTGCACAATACCCTATTTAGCACGAGTGGCCATGGGGTGAGATGGTGGCGGTGGAGGCCCCCGCGGCCGACGAGTGTCCGGGGTGGATCCACAGCAGCAGGAGCAGGCGACGACGTGGCCGGTGGTGACGCTGCTGCAGCAGGAGCAGGGCTCCCGACAGGGCCGCCATCAAGGCCCCCGACAGGAGCGGGCGACCGAGGCGAGGTCGGTGGCGGCGACTGTGACGGCGACTGTGGGGTCGCGTCCGGGGTTGCCGTGGCTGGCACGGTGAACAGCATCAACGACACCGGCTGCTCAGTACCCTGCAAAAAATCATAATTGTGCAGGGAAGGAGTAGGTGTTGACAAAGATGGAGTGGAGGCAAAGGGAAAGCTTGACTCATCAAACCCTACATGGTGAGAGATGATGATCTTTTGGGTGGAGCGATCAAGGCAACGATAGCCATGATGCCGTGATGGGTATCCTAGAAACACGCATGGCACGGAGCGGGGCACAAGTTTGTGCGGAGCAACGGCGGTGGTGTTGGGGTAACATAGACAACCGAAAACCCGAGGCATAGGCAGGATCTACGCCAAGTAAGGCACGAAAGGGAATGCGATCCGAGATTGCCTTGGAAGGCAGCCGATTATGCAACATAACAGCGGTGTGAAGAGCTTCGACCCACAAACGAGGTGGCATGCTAGCTTGGATAAGGAGTGTACGAGTAATTTCATTAAGAGTAAGAATAATACGTTCGGCTTTACCATTCTGTTGCGAAGTATATGGACATGAAAAGCGGAGTGCAATTCCATGGTGCTGGGCAAATGAATGGAGGAGTGAATTATCGAACTCACGACCATTATCACACTGAATAGCCTACAAGCGTGCACTAAACTGGGTGAGCGCTAAAGCATTAAGGGACGATAGGTGTGAGTAAGCTTCTGACTTAGACCGAAGAGGATAAACCCATGCATACTGAGTAAAATCATCGAGATAGACGAGATAATACTTAAAGCCAGAAATACTCTCAACAGGAGATGTCCACAAATCATAGTGAATTATTTGAAACGGAGTAGTGGTTACACGATTAGTGGAAGAAAAAGGAAGACGAACATGACGACCTAAGTGACAAGCATGACAGAAACTGACTTTTATTCTTTTCCCTAGGGATGATCAAAGAACGAGCTAATGACTCCATGACGGGTCGCCCAGGATGTCCAAGCCGACAGTGCCAGAGTGCTGCATCGACGACGAGGAAGGCGTGTGGCTGGCTGGTGAAGTAAGGACGGATGGAGTAGAGAGCGCCGAAGCTATTGCATCTAAGAATCTCGGTCCTGGTTAGAAGATCCTTCACAGAAAAACCAAGAGGGTCAAATTCGATGGATACACGATTATCAATGGTGAACTAACAAATAGACAAAAGGTTTCTAACTATGTTAGGAACCACTAAGACATTACGAAGGTAAAGAGGACGAGAGGTGGTGGAATTAGGAAGACATGCATGCCCGGTACCGGTGATTGGAAGCGTGGAACCGTTACCAACAATGACAACACGATGAGAGGAGGGGGGAAACACGGAGGTGAGCATACCGGGATCATACATGAAGTGGGAGGAGGTGCCGGTGTCCATCACCCACTCCCTGGTGGGTGCCTGCAGTCCCATGGTCTGGAACTGATGCATGAGCGCGACCTGGTCCCAAGAAGTTGTTGTTGATGCCGGTGATGATGGAGTCGGGCCGGTGAGTCCGTATGAGGGCTGTCCAGGGGCGTAGCCGTAACCGTAGGGGGCAATGCCGTACGGATTCTGAGCATAGAACACATGCGGTGACGGGGTGCACCGGGCGGTGCACGACCGAGCAGGCCCCCCTGGCCACATGGCCACATCTGGATGGCCCCGTTCCAGGGGTGCTGTGGCGAGGGCCAGGAAGGACTGGCAGCCAGCGGGGTCGCGGGCGCCGGGATTGTCTCCTTGGTGGCTCCAACGGCAGCCTTCTTCTTCTTCTTTCCTTTTCCAGAAGCTTTGCCAGGGTTGCCAGTGGCGGGGTTGGTGAAGAGGGTCGTGTCCGAGTTGCGGGCGCGACGATTTTTGCGCTTCATGTCCTGCAGCGCGAGCAACGAGCGGCACTGTGCGAAGGTCATGCCGGGCATAAGGGAGATCAGATCGACGACGGACTCATATTGCTCGGAAAGGCCATTGAGGCAGTGAACCACCATCTCTGCATCATCAATGGGGGTGTCAAGATCCGTAAGCCCATCGAAGAGGGACTTGACCTTTTGAAGATAGTCGGCCATGCTCATCTCTCGCATCCTGACATCGCCGAGCTCGGCCGTGAGGTGGAGCTGACAATTGATCTTGTGGTCGTTGAAGAGTCCGTTGATGCTGTTCCAGAGATCGACAGCAAGGGGATCATCACCGGGTGTCATGACGACGTCGAGGATGCTGAGCGAGACAGACCCATAGAGCCAGGAGACGACGGTGGCGTCAAGGAGAGACCAGTCCGGGGTCGGCGCGTTGGGGGCGTCGAAGTCGAGGTGATCCAGGAGGGCATATTTGCGACATGCGGCACGGAAGAAAGTGCGCCACTGACGGTGAACGCCGGTGTCAAGCGCGAGCTCAACGGGAACGTGTCCCTTGATGGAGTGCAGGCCGACCGCTTGGGCGTGGAGCGAGGTCAAGGAGAAGGACCCCTCGCTCATTCCGGATCCATCGGCGGCGGTCGCCAGAGGTAGCTTGGCCTTGGCGGCCACGGCCTCGGCGTCCTGGCGCACTTTGGCTGCGGCCAGCGCCTAGTTCGTCGTGTCCGCATCGGCTTGCGACTTGGAGGCAGCGTTGTGGGCGTGGTGGCGGCGAGAGGCGCTGCGGCGGCGGTGGTTTCGGTGGCA